>NW_026126847.1:0-160048 GCF_943737965.1 Phodopus roborovskii | reverse complement strand
CTCCAAACCAGGCTCATGAACGATGCTGTCATGATTAATTTAAATATTTTAACTACATAATTGATATTAAGATTGTCTATAATAATTGCCCCCCACACCTTGTCACCACAGTCCACTGATCATGGATTATCTAATGTCCTATATTAAACAAACAAATAACAACATAATGAGAGGATGAAATGGTCTGCCATGCTCCACACAATTGAGTCTCAGTTGACTCCCACATGATTGTGGGAAACTCCCAGGTACATCCCTTATTTAATCGCAGAGCAGAGTAGTAACATGTTTAAATGCTGAACTCTCATTGTGTATACAGGGTTTTAGAAGATATCACATATTTAATGTTGGAGGGCTGCCTCAAAAGAAATGGACTGAAATCGAATATTCACTAAGTCTACTCTAACAAACGGACTATCACCTTCCTGAAGGAATTCAACAATGTCAAACTCACCTTTTTGATGAATAATCATGAGTCTTACTATCTTTTGTTCCATAGTTTTACTTCTGAGGATAGAGAGTATTCATAAACAGAAGTCTCTGAACTGTTTCACCACAGCCTATGTCCTCTGTTGAGGTAATCTTGCATTTCGTAACCAGTAAAAGCTGTAGGCAAACTTCCAGAGGTATGGCTATGACTTGGTTAGGCGAATCAAATGCTGTCATGAAAAGTTTTAGGAGATAGTTATCTTGGGAGACTGTAATGTCCCATGATAACTCTTTCTCAAGCTGCTCTCTCGTCCTTGGCCCGTGCTAACAGGATTCAGAATGCAAGCAGGTTTGTCAGGCAACATTTATGAACCAACATTCTGTCACATTCTAGTGCCCCTCCCACAGGCTAAAAGGAGTATACCCACCAATGAACTAACCTTACAGCCTCACTGAGTTTCTCACAAAAACAAAGCAGGGCTCTTTCTTTTGAGTTCTACATATTTACCCGTCTCTCAAGCTACAACATGCCTATAGTGACATAAGCATGAAAACGAAAGCATCATTGTGCCATTCAAGTACAATGATGACTATTTTAAACCTGTTTTCTATGCTTCAATTTGCTAATTTCTAGAATGGAAACAATACAGTTAATCGCCTCTACCATAATCCTTTTCTCTTTATTGTAATTAAAATAAACTCCTCTTCATCCTCTTACCATTAGAGGAGCTTGATCCCATGGTTTCTCAGAGTTGTGTAGATTTGCATTAGGCTGATGATTAAGGATTTTGAGCAGTGTCTTATGTTTCTTTCAGTCATTTTGGACTCCTCAATTGACTGTTCTCTATTAAGTCCTGTACCCCTCTTTCTAAGATAGTTATTTAGAGTTATTTTTTGTTGGTGGTGTGTCATGTTATCAGGCCGACAGAGTTCATTAGATGAGATTTCCTGATCAGGAGATTACACAGTTATTCCATTTTTAAAATCAGTGGTCACTGTGTCCTTCATGGGTCAGTTCTAATGCAACCTCTCAGAAACTGATGATGTGAAACAGTACAGTTTTTTAAAATCGTGTAATCATTTGATTGTTAAAAATGTACTACTACGTTATCAGTAATCACTCTATGAGGCAGTGTCCCCCATCCTCAGGGCACTGCTTCTGGTACCGATCTCCTGCTCTGTCAATCCCACATGACCATCATTACTTACAAAATCAAGTAAGTTAATAATTGGATAGTCCTCCATACTTAACTTTCATAAGATGGAACCAAACTCCAGTGATTGTTAAGGAAGGAGTACTTAGATGATTAAATACTGCTACGTGATTAAGTCCCATGGAGGAATGGCCCTACTCCAGTCAAGAAGAACAACATCTTCATCAATTCAAATAATTAATATATAATGAAAAACGATTGAATAATGTCATGGTGGTGCATATTTAAATCCCACATGGAGTAGTTAGACTGATCTCTTCCTTGAATAATGATTTATTTATAAAATTAAATTGATAATTAATTAGCTGGCATTTTATATTAACACTGACGAGATGGCACCAAAGTCCTAAAACTATCGCTGATGTAATGACCTACTTACAGAGCTAAATGATGAAGTAATGAGATGATGTTACATCGTCTACTCACAAAATCTGACTCCAAAAGGGACTTAGGGTCCATAACATTACCTGTTTTTCAAATACGTTAATTAAATGATGAATTATTATTTAATTTCCTAGTTTAACAGGTAAATAAGTAAGTGTACTATTAGATGATGCTATGTTCTGGCACGATGGACTCCCCTAAGGAGGCTTAAATCTTCACTGGTAACTGAATACATAAGGACAGATTTTCATAATTCAATGAATAAACATTAAACTAGTGGATGGTGTTTTATGTGTGAAACCTAAAGATTGATCAACACTGAAGAGTCATTGAGTTCTTAATCATACATTTGAACAATAAAATGAATGAATGAAAAGATAACTTCTCATAATTCACCCCTACAGAGATAACAAAATGATATCAACAGTGATTTAAATAAATAAATAATGAAACCACAAGAGACATTTTAACACCAACAAGGGGGCTCCAGACTCCACTCTTCCTGGAGTAGAAAAAGGCAGATTTACATAATGAAAGCATCAGATTTTATATCATCTGTCACACTTGAGTCACACGAGGTGGCACCACACTTTAGGGTTCACAGATTATATAATGAAACAATTTAATGATTACATCTTTACATATCTAACTCGTTGAACTTTTTCATATCATCAATTCCTGGGCAGACATGTCAGATATGAAAACGGATGCTGTCATCACGGATTTTTAATATTCCATCAGTTAATCGTCAGATAATCATACTTTCTTGCCTGGTGAATTCTGTTGGCCTGACATCCTCACCGGTGCCTGAATCTCTGTTGTGTTGCTGCAGGACCTGAGGTAATTGGCCCATTCCTGGCATACCAGTAGTAGCCAAAATGTTGATATCAGCTGAAAAGGTGGCTGTAGAAGGGGCATCAACAGCATAGCTGAGAGAGAGATGTTCTTCCGAGTTCCGAGTTGTCATCCATTTGCCAGGTCTCGGTGATGGTGCCGACCTGCTAGTGCCACTACATCTTCTAGACGTAGACCACAACCAATGTGAAGATGTGAAGGAAGAGCAAGTAGTCAACACCCAGACCCCCATGCAGACCTTGGTAAAGTTCTTTTACTTCTCGGAGGGCACCAAGCAATATTCTGGACTCTGTTCTCCAGCATTCCTAGTGGTCTGGAAGGCGCATAGACTTTCAGAACATGCTCCGCCCATGTCTACAAGTTTCCTAATTTGTCGCTGACAGATATCTGCAACCTAAAAATAATGGGTGATGGCATTGTCTGTCTTTTAAGTAATTTAAAGAACTAAATAAGTCAGTGATAGCTAACTGTCCCAATAAAGACATGATGTAGCATTTAACTTGCAAGGAGGTATGGCCAGACTCCAGTATGAAGAATGTCATCATCTACCTTTGAAACCATGAATCATAAACTGTGATGATATTGCACATTAACGCCACAAGAGGGAGCGTTACGGGTCTCTTCATGGAATGGACAATTTTTGGTTTACATAATTACAATCATATTTACATTATCTTGGGGATTAACACAGGTTGTCAATTTAAATACATTAATTATGTAATTAGGTGATCTGTGGCACCAGATTCCAAGTGTCATTGTTGTATATAAATAAATAATCAAATAATGAGTTCATGTAACATCATCCACTTCCTAAGGTGGCTCCAAACCAGGCTCATGAACGATGCTGTCATGATTAATGTAAATATTTTAACTACACAATTGATATTAAGATGGTCTATAATAATTGCCTCCCATATCGCGTCACCACAATCCACTGATCATGGATTATCTAATGTCCTATTTTAATAATCAAATAACAACATAATGAGAGGATGAAATGGTCTGCCATTCTCCACACAATTTTCTCTCAGTTGCCTCCCACATGATTGTGGGAAACTCCCAGGTTCATCCCTTATTTAATCGCAGAGCATTGTAGGAACATGTTTAAATGCTGAACTGTCATTGTGTATGCAGGGTTTTTAGAAGATATCACATATTTAATGTTGGACGGCTGCCTCAAAAGAGATGGACTGAAATCTAAGAATCGCTAAGTCTACTCTAACAAACGTATTATCACCTTCCTTAAGGAATTCAATAATGTCAAACTCACCTTTTTGATGAATAATCATGAGCCTTATTATCTTTTGTTCCATATTTTTACTTCTGAGGAGAGAGAGTATTCATAAACAGAAGACTCTGAACTGTTTCTCCACAGACTATGTCCTCTGATGATTAGGTGATCTTGCATTTGGTAACCAGTAAAAGCTGTAGGCAACTTCCAGAGGTATGGCTATGACTTGGTTAGGTGAATCAAATGCTGTCATGAAAAGTTTTAGGAGATAGTTATCTTGGGAGACTGTAATATCCCAAGATAACTCTTTCTCGAAGCTGCTCTCTCGTCCTTGGCCCATGCTACCAGGATACAGAATGCAAGCAGGGTTGCCAGGCAACATTTATGAACCAACATTCTGTCACATTCTAGTGCCCCTCCCACAGGCTTAAAGGAGTATACCCACCGATGAACTAACCCTACAGCCTCACTGAGTTTCTCACAAATACCAAGCAGGGCTCTTTCTTTTGAGTTCTACATATTTACCCGTTTCTCAAGCTACAACATGCCTATATTGACATAAGCATGAAAACGAAAGAATCATTGTGCCATTCAAGTACAATGATGAGTATTTTAAACCTGTTTTCTATGCTTCAATTTGCTAATTCCTAGAATGGAAACAATACAGTTAATCACCTAAACCATAATCCTTTTCTCTTTATTGAAAATAAAATAAACTCCTCTTCATCCTCTTACCATTAGAGGAGCTTGATCCCATGGTTTCTCAGAGTTGTGTAGATTTGCATTAGGCTGATGATTAAGGATTTTGAGCAGTGTCTTATGTTTCTTTCAGTCATTTTTTATTCCTCAATTGACTGTTCTCTATTAAGTCCTGTACCCCTCTTACTAAGATAGTTATTTAGAGTTATTTATTGTTGGTGGTGTGTCATGTTATCAGGCCGACAGAGTTCATTAGATGAGATTTCCTGATCAGGAGATTATACAGTTATTCCATTTTTAAAATCAGTGGTCACTGTGTCCTTCATGGGTCAGTCCTATTGCAACCTCTCAGAAACTGATGATGCGAAACAGTACAGTTTTTTAAAATCGTGTAATCATTTGATTGTTAAAAATGTACTACTATGTAATCAGTAATCACTCTACGAAGCAGTGTCCCCCATCATCTGGGCACTGCTTCTGGTACCGATCTCCTGCTCTGTCAATCCCACATGACCATCATTACTTACAAAATCAAGTAAGTTAATAATTGGATAGTCCTCCATACTTAACTTTCATAAGATGGAACCAAACTCCATGGATTGTCAAGGAAGGAGTACTTAGAAGATTAAATACTGCTACGTGATTAAGTCCCATGGAGGAATGGCCCTACTCCAGTCAAGAAGAACAACATCTTCATCGATTCAAATAATTAATATATAATGAAAAATGATTGAATAATGTCATGGTGGTGCATATTTAAATCCCACATGGAGTAGTTAGACTGACCTCTTCCTGGAATAATGATTTATTTATAAAATTAAATTGATAATTAATTAGCTGGCATTTTATATTAACACTGACGAGATGGCACGAAAGTCCTAAAACTATCGCTGATGTAATGACCTACTTACAGAGCTAAATGATGAAGTAATGAGATGATGTTACTTCGTCTACTCACAAAATCTGACTCCAAAAGGGATTTAGGGTCCATAACATTACCTGTATTTCAAACACGGTAATTAAGTGATGAATTATTATTTAATTTCCTAGTTTAACCGGTAAATAAGTAAGTTTACTAGTAGATGATGCGATGTTCTTGCACGATGGACTCCCCTAAGGAGGCTAAAAACTTTAGTGGTCACTGAATACATAATGACAGATTTTCATAAATCAATGAATAAATATTAAACTAGTGGATGGTGTTATATGCACGAAACCTAAAGATTGACCAATACTGAAGAGTCATTGAGTTCTTAATCATAGATTTGAACAATAAAATGAATGAATGGAGAGATAATTTCTCATAATTCACCCCTAGACAGATAACAAAATGATTTCAACATTGATTTAAATAATTAAATAATGAAATCGCAAGAGACATTTTAACATCAACAAGGGGGCTCCAGACTCCACTCTTCCTGGAGTAGAAAAAGACAGATTTAAATAATGAAAGCATAAGATTGTTAGATCGTCTGTCACACTTGAGTCATACAAGGTGGCACCACACTTCAGGGTTCACAGATTATATAATGAAACAATTTAATAATTACATCTTTACATAGCTAAGTCGTTGAAATTTTTCGTATCATCAATTCCTGGGCAGATTTGCCAGATATGAAAACGGATGCTGTCATCACGGATTTTTTTTTTAATATTCCATCAGTTAATCGTCAGATAATCATACTTTCTTGCCTGGTGAATTCTGTTGGCCTGACATCCTCACCAGTGCCTGAATCTCTGTTGTGTTGTGGCAGGACCTAAGGTAATTGGCCCATTCCTGGCATACCAGTAGTAGCCAAAATGTTGCTATCAGCTGAAAAGGTGGCTGTAGAAGGGGCATCAACAGCATAGCTGAGAGTGAGATGTTCTTCCGTGTTCTGAGTCGTCATCCTTTTGCCGGGTCTCGGTGATGGTGCCGACCTCCTAGTGCCGCTACATCTTCTAGACGTAGACCACAACCAATGTGAAGATGTGGAGGAAGAGCAAGTAGTCAACACCCAGACCACCATGCAGACTTTGGAAAAGTTCTTGTACTTCTCGGAGAGCACCATGCAATCCTCTGGACTCTATTCTCCAGCATTCCTAGTGGTCTGGAAGACGCATAGACATTCAGAAAATGCTCTGCCCATGTCTACAAGCTTCCTAATTTGTCGCTGACAGATATCTGCAACCTACTAATAATCGGTGTTGGCATTGTCTGTCGTTTAAGTAATTTAAAGAATTAAATAAGTCAGTGATAGCTAACTGTCCCAATAAAGAGGTGATGTAGCATTTAATTGGCTGGGAAGTATGGCCAGACTCCAGTCATGAAGAATGTCATCATCATCCATTGAAACCATGAATCATAAACTGTGATGATATTGCACATTAACGCCACAAGAGGGAGCTTGACGAGTCTCTTCATGGAGTGGACAATTAAATAATTACACACAGATTTACATTATCTTGGGGATTAACACAGATTGTCAATTTAAATATATTAATTATGTAATTAGATGATCTGTGGCACCAGATTCCAGGTGTCATGGACGATATAATCATTGTTTTGTATAATTAAATAATCAAATAATGAGTTCATGTAACATCATCCACTTCCCTAAGGTGGCTCCAAACCAGGCTCATGAACGATGCTGTCGTGATTAATGTAAATATTTTAACTATATAATTGATATTAAGATGGTCTGTGATACTTGCCTCCCACATCGTGTCACCACAATCCACTGACCATGGATTATCTAATGTCCTATTTTAATAATCAAATAACAACATAAGCAGAGGATGAAATGGTCTGCCATTCTCCACACAATTTTCTCTCAGTTGCCTCCCACATGATTGCGGGAAACTCCCAGGTTCACCCCTTATTTCATCGCAGAGCACAGTGGTAACATGTTTAAATGCTGATCTGTCATTCTGTATGCAGGGTTTTTAGAAGATATCACATATTTAATGTTGGACGGCTGCCTCAAAAGAGATGGACTGAATTCTAATAATCGCTAAGTCTACTCTACAAACGGATTATCACCTTCCTGAAGGAAGTCAACAATGTCAAACTCACCTTTTTGATGAATAATCGTAGTCTTATTATCTTTTGCTCCATAGTTTTACTTCTGAGGAGAGAGAGTATTCATAAACAGAAGACTCTGAACTGTTTCTCCACAGACTATGTTCTCTGATGATTAGGTAATCTTGAATTTGGTAACCAGGAAAAGCTGTAGGCACACTTCCAGAGGTGTGGCTTTGACTTGGTTAGGCGAATCAAATGCTGTCATGAAAAAGGTTTAGGAGATAGTTATCTTGGCAGACTGTAATGTCCCATGATAACACTTTCTCGAAGCTGCTCTCTCGTCCTTGGCCCACGATACCAGGATACAGAATGCAAGGAGGGTTGCCAGGCAACATTTATGAACCAACATTCTGTCACATTCTAGTGCCCCTCCCACAGGCTAAAAGGAGTATATCCACCGGTGAACTAACCCTAGAGCCTCACTGAGTTTATCACAAATACCAAGCAGGGCTCTTTCTTTTGAGTTCTACATATTTACCCGTCTCTCAAGCTACAACATGCCTATAGTGACATAAGCATGAAAACGAAAGAATCATTGTGCCATTCTTGCACAATGATGAGAATTTTACTCTTGTTTTCAATTCTTCAATTTGCTAATTTCTAGAATGGAAACAATACAGTTAATCGCCTATACCATAATCCTTTTCTCTTTATTGAAAATAAAATAAACTCCTCTTCATCCTCTTACCATTAGAGGATCTTGATCCCACGGTTTCTCAGAGTTGTTTAGATTTGCATTAGGCTGATGATTAAGGATTTTGAGCAGTGTCTTATGTTTCTTTCAGTCATGTTGGATTCCTCAATTGACTGTTCTCTATTAAGTCCTGTACCCCACTTTCTGAGATGGTTATTTAGAGTTATTTATTGTTGGTAGTGTGTCATGTTATCAGCCCGACAGAGTTCATGAGATGAGATCCCCTGATCAGGAGATTATTCAGTTATTCCTTTTTTAAATTCGGTGGTCACTGTGTCCTTCATGGGTCAGTTCCGTTGCAACCTCGCAGAAACTGATGACGCGAAACAGTACAGTTTTTTAAAATCATGTAATCATTCGATTGTTAAAAACGTACTACTACGTAATCAGTATTCACTGTGTGAGGCCGTGTCCCCCATTCTCTGGGCACTGCTTCTGGTACCGATCTGCTGCTGTGTCAATCCCACAGCAGCCACATGACGGAAGACACCATCATTACTTACGCAATCAAGTAAGTTAATAATGGGATGGTCCTCCATACTTAACTTTCATAAGATGGAACCAAACTCCAGTGATTGTCCAGGAAGGAGTACTTAGATGATTAAATACTGCCACGTGATTAACTCCCATGGAGGAATGGCCCTACTCCAGTCAAGAAGAAAAACATCTTCATCGATTCAAATAAGGAATATATAATGAAAAACGATTGAGTAATGTCATGGTGGTGCATACTTAAATCCCACATGGAGTAGTCAGACTGGTCTCTTCCTGGAATAATGATTTATTTATAAAATTAAATTGATAATTAATTAGCTGGTGTTTTATACTAACACTGACGAGATGGCACCAAAGTCCTAAAACTATCGCTGATGTAATGACCTATTTACAGAGCTAAATGATGAAGTAATGAGCTGATATTACATCGTCTATTAACAAAATCTGACTCCAAAGGGACTTAGGGTCCATAACATTACCTGTATTTCAAATACTTTAATTAAGTGATGAATTATTATTTACTTTCCTAGATTAACAGGTAGATAAGTAAGTGTACTATTAGATGATGCTATGTTCTGGCACGATGGACTCCCCTAAGGAGCCTAAAAACTTCAGTGGTCACTGAATACATAATGACAGATTTTCATAATTCAATGAATAAATATTAATCTAGTGGATGGTGTTATATGCACGAAACCTAAAGATTGACCAATACTGAAGAGTCATTGAGTTCTTAATCATAGATTTGATCAATAAAGTGAATGAATGAAGAGATAATTTCTCATAATCCACCCCTAGACAGATAACAAATGAGATCAACATTGATTTAAATAAATAAATAATGAAATCACAAGAGACATTTTAACACAAACAAGGGGTCTCAAGACTCCACTCTTCCGGGAGTAGAAAAGACAGATTTAAACAATGAAAGCATCAGATTGTTTGATCGTCTGTCACACTTGAGTCACACAAGGTGGCACCACACTTCAGGGTTCACAGATTATATAATGAAACAATTTAATGTTTACATCTTTACATATCTAAGTCGTTGAACATTTTCGTATCATCAATACCTGGGCAGAATTGCCAGATATGAAAACAGATGCTGTCATCACGGATTTTTAATATTCCATCAGTTAATCGTCAGATAATAATACTTTCTTGCCTGGTGAATTCTGTTGGCCTGACATCCTCACCGGTGCCTGAATCTCTGTTGTGTTGCGGCAGGACCTGAGGTAATTGGCCCATTCCTGGCATACCAGTAGTAGCCAAAATGTTGATATCAGCTGAAAAATTGGCTGCAGAAGGGGCATCAACAGCATAGCTGAGAGAGAGATGTTCTTCCGTGTTCTGAGTCGTCATCCTTTTGCCAGGTCTCGGTGATGGTGCCGACCTCCTAGTGCTGCTACATCTTTTAGACGTAGACCACAACCGATGGGAAGATGTGGAGGAAGAGCAAGTAGTCAACACCCAGACCACCAAGCAGACTTTGGAAAAGTACTTGTACTTCTCGGAAGGCACCATGCAATCTTCTGGACTCTATTCTCCAGCATTCCTAGTGGTCTGGAAGACGCATACACATTCAGAAAATGCTCTGCCCATGTCTACAAGTTTCCTAATTTGTCGCTGACAGATATCTGCAGCCTACTAATAATCGGTGTTGGCATTGTCTGTCGTTTAAGTAATTTAAAGAATTAAATAAGTCAGTGATAGCTAACTGTCCCAATAAAGAGGTGATGTAGCATTTAATTGGCTGGGAAGTATGGCCAGACTCCAGTCATGAAGAATATCATCATCATCCATTGAAACCATGAATCATAAACTGTGATGATATTGCACATTAACGCCACAAGTGGGAGCTTGACAGTCTCTTCGTGGAATGGTGGATTGTTGTTTACATTACTATACAAATATTTACATTATCTGGGGGATTCACACAGATTGTCAATTTAAATACATTAATTATGTAATTAGATGATCTGTGGCACCAGATTCCAGGTGTCATGGACGATATAATCATTGTTTTGTATAATTAAATAATCAAATAATGAGTTCATGTAACATCATCCACTTCCCTAAGGTGGCTCCAAACCAGGCTCATGAACGATGCTGTCGTGATTAATGTAAATATTTTAACTATATAATTGATATCAAGATGGTCTATGATACTTGCCTCCCACATCGCATAACCACAATCCACTGATCATGGATTATCTAATGTCCTATTTTAATAATTGAATAACAACATAAGCAGAGGATGAAATGGTCTGCCATTCTCCACACAATTTTCTCTCAGTTGCCTCCCACATGATTGTGGGAAACTCCCAGGTTCACCCCTTATTTCATCGCAGAGTACAGGAGTAACATGTTTAAATGCTGAACTGTCATTCTGTATGCAGGGTTTTTAGAAGATATCACATATTTAATGTTGGAAGGCTGCCTCAAAATAGATGGACTGAAATCTAAGAATCCCTAAGTCTACTCTAACAAACGGATTATCACCTTCCTGAAGGAAGTCAACAATGTCAAACTCACCTTTTTGATGAATAATCGTAGTCTTATTATCTTTTGCTCCATAGTTTTACTTCTGAGGAGAGAGAGTATTCATAAACAGAAGACTCTGAACTGTTTCTCCACAGACTATGTTCTCTGATGATTAGGTAATCTTGAATTTGGTAACCAGGAAAAGCTGTAGGCACACTTCCAGAGGTGTGGCTTTGACTTGGTTAGGCGAATCAAATGCTGTCATGAAAAAGGTTTAGGAGATAGTTATCTTGGCAGACTGTAATGTCCCATGATAACACTTTCTCGAAGCTGCTCTCTCGTCCTTGGCCCACGATACCAGGATACAGAATGCAAGGAGGGTTGCCAGGCAACATTTATGAACCAACATTCTGTCACATTCTAGTGCCCCTCCCACAGGCTAAAAGGAGTATATCCACCGGTGAACTAACCCTAGAGCCTCACTGAGTTTATCACAAATACCAAGCAGGGCTCTTTCTTTTGAGTTCTACATATTTACCCGTCTCTCAAGCTACAACATGCCTATAGTGACATAAGCATGAAAACGAAAGAATCATTGTGCCATTCTTGCACAATGATGAGAATTTTACTCTTGTTTTCAATTCTTCAATTTGCTAATTTCTAGAATGGAAACAATACAGTTAATCGCCTATACCATAATCCTTTTCTCTTTATTGAAAATAAAATAAACTCCTCTTCATCCTCTTACCATTAGAGGATCTTGATCCCACGGTTTCTCAGAGTTGTTTAGATTTGCATTAGGCTGATGATTAAGGATTTTGAGCAGTGTCTTATGTTTCTTTCAGTCATGTTGGATTCCTCAATTGACTGTTCTCTATTAAGTCCTGTACCCCACTTTCTGAGATGGTTATTTAGAGTTATTTATTGTTGGTAGTGTGTCATGTTATCAGCCCGACAGAGTTCATGAGATGAGATCCCCTGATCAGGAGATTATTCAGTTATTCCTTTTTTAAATTCGGTGGTCACTGTGTCCTTCATGGGTCAGTTCCGTTGCAACCTCGCAGAAACTGATGACGCGAAACAGTACAGTTTTTTAAAATCATGTAATCATTCGATTGTTAAAAACGTACTACTACGTAATCAGTATTCACTGTGTGAGGCCGTGTCCCCCATTCTCTGGGCACTGCTTCTGGTACCGATCTGCTGCTGTGTCAATCCCACAGCAGCCACATGACGGATGACACCATCATTACTTACGCAATCAAGTAAGTTAATAATGGGATGGTCCTCCATACTTAACTTTCATAAGATGGAACCAAACTCCAGTGATTGTCCAGGAAGGAGTACTTAGATGATTAAATACTGCCACGTGATTAACTCCCATGGAGGAATGGCCCTACTCCAGTCAAGAAGAAAAACATCTTCATCGATTCAAATAAGGAATATATAATGAAAAACGATTGAGTAATGTCATGGTGGTGCATACTTAAATCCCACATGGAGTAGTCAGACTGGTCTCTTCCTGGAATAATGATTTATTTATAAAATTAAATTGATAATTAATTAGCTGGTGTTTTATACTAACACTGACGAGATGGCACCAAAGTCCTAAAACTATCGCTGATGTAATGACCTATTTACAGAGCTAAATGATGAAGTAATGAGCTGATATTACATCGTCTATTAACAAAATCTGACTCCAAAGGGACTTAGGGTCCATAACATTACCTGTATTTCAAATACTTTAATTAAGTGATGAATTATTATTTACTTTCCTAGATTAACAGGTAGATAAGTAAGTGTACTATTAGATGATGCTATGTTCTGGCACGATGGACTCCCCTAAGGAGCCTAAAAACTTCAGTGGTCACTGAATACATAATGACAGATTTTCATAATTCAATGAATAAATATTAATCTAGTGGATGGTGTTATATGCACGAAACCTAAAGATTGACCAATACTGAAGAGTCATTGAGTTCTTAATCATAGATTTGATCAATAAAGTGAATGAATGAAGAGATAATTTCTCATAATCCACCCCTAGACAGATAACAAATGAGATCAACATTGATTTAAATAAATAAATAATGAAATCACAAGAGACATTTTAACACAAACAAGGGGTCTCAAGACTCCACTCTTCCGGGAGTAGAAAAGACAGATTTAAACAATGAAAGCATCAGATTGTTTGATCGTCTGTCACACTTGAGTCACACAAGGTGGCACCACACTTCAGGGTTCACAGATTATATAATGAAACAATTTAATGTTTACATCTTTACATATCTAAGTCGTTGAACATTTTCGTATCATCAATACCTGGGCAGAATTGCCAGATATGAAAACAGATGCTGTCATCACGGATTTTTAATATTCCATCAGTTAATCGTCAGATAATAATACTTTCTTGCCTGGTGAATTCTGTTGGCCTGACATCCTCACCGGTGCCTGAATCTCTGTTGTGTTGCGGCAGGACCTGAGGTAATTGGCCCATTCCTGGCATACCAGTAGTAGCCAAAATGTTGATATCAGCTGAAAAATTGGCTGCAGAAGGGGCATCAACAGCATAGCTGAGAGAGAGATGTTCTTCCGTGTTCTGAGTCGTCATCCTTTTGCCAGGTCTCGGTGATGGTGCCGACCTCCTAGTGCTGCTACATCTTTTAGACGTAGACCACAACCGATGGGAAGATGTGGAGGAAGAGCAAGTAGTCAACACCCAGACCACCAAGCAGACTTTGGAAAAGTACTTGTACTTCTCGGAAGGCACCATGCAATCTTCTGGACTCTATTCTCCAGCATTCCTAGTGGTCTGGAAGACGCATACACATTCAGAAAATGCTCTGCCCATGTCTACAAGTTTCCTAATTTGTCGCTGACAGATATCTGCAGCCTACTAATAATCGGTGTTGGCATTGTCTGTCGTTTAAGTAATTTAAAGAATTAAATAAGTCAGTGATAGCTAACTGTCCCAATAAAGAGGTGATGTAGCATTTAATTGGCTGGGAAGTATGGCCAGACTCCAGTCATGAAGAATATCATCATCATCCATTGAAACCATGAATCATAAACTGTGATGATATTGCACATTAACGCCACAAGTGGGAGCTTGACAGTCTCTTCGTGGAATGGTGGATTGTTGTTTACATTACTATACAAATATTTACATTATCTGGGGGATTCACACAGATTGTCAATTTAAATACATTAATTATGTAATTAGATGATCTGTGGCACCAGATTCCAGGTGTCATGGACGATATAATCATTGTTTTGTATAATTAAATAATCAAATAATGAGTTCATGTAACATCATCCACTTCCCTAAGGTGGCTCCAAACCAGGCTCATGAACGATGCTGTCGTGATTAATGTAAATATTTTAACTATATAATTGATATCAAGATGGTCTATGATACTTGCCTCCCACATCGCATAACCACAATCCACTGATCATGGATTATCTAATGTCCTATTTTAATAATTGAATAACAACATAAGCAGAGGATGAAATGGTCTGCCATTCTCCACACAATTTTCTCTCAGTTGCCTCCCACATGATTGTGGGAAACTCCCAGGTTCACCCCTTATTTCATCGCAGAGTACAGGAGTAACATGTTTAAATGCTGAACTGTCATTCTGTATGCAGGGTTTTTAGAAGATATCACATATTTAATGTTGGAAGGCTGCCTCAAAATAGATGGACTGAAATCTAAGAATCCCTAAGTCTACTCTAACAAACGGATTATCACCTTACTGAAGGAAGTCAACAATGTCAAACTCACCTTTTTGATGAATAATCGTAGTCTTATTATCTTTTGCTCCATAGTTTTACTTCTGAGGAGAGAGAGTATTCATAAACAGAAGACTCTGAACTGTTTCTCCACAGACTATGTTCTCTGATGATTAGGTAATCTTGAATTTGGCAACCAGGAAAAGCTCTAGGCACACTTCCAGAGGTGTGGCTCTGACTTGGTTAGGCGAATCAAATGCTGTCATGAAAAGGTTTAGGAGATAGTTATCTTGGCAGACTGTAATGTCCCATGATAAAACTTTCTCGAAGCTGCTCTCTCGTTCTTGGCCCAAGCTACCAGGATACAGAATGCAAGCAGGGTTGCCAGGCTACATTTATGAACCAACATTCTGTCACATTCTAGTGCCCTTCCCCATGCTTAAAGGAGTATACCCACCGGGGAAATAACCCTACAGCCTCACTGAGTTTCTCACAAATACCAAGCACGGCTCTTTCTTTTGAGTTCTACATATTTACCAGTCTCTCAAGCTACAACATGCCTATAGTGACATAAGCATGAAAACGAAAGAATCATTGTGCCATTCAATTACAATGATGAGAATTTTACTCTTGTTTTCAATTCTTCAATTTGCTAATTTCTAGAATGGAAACAATACAACGAATCACCTCTACCATAATCCTTTTCTCTTTATTGAAAATAAAATTAACTCCTCTTCATCCTCTAACCATTAGAGGAGCTTGAACCCATGGTTTCTCAGAGTTGTTTAGATTTGCATTAGGCTGATGATTAAGGATTTTGAGCAGTGTCTTATGTTTCTTTCAGTCATTTTTGGATTCCTCAATTGACTGTTCTCTATTAAGTCCTGTACCCCGCTTTCTGAGATGGTTATTTAGAGTTATTTATTGTTGGTGGTGTGTCATGTTATCAGCCTGACAGAGTTCATGAGATGAGATCCCCTGATCAGGAGATTATTCAGTTGTTCCTATTTTAAAATCGGTGGTCACTGTGTCCTTCATGGGTCAGTTCTTTTGCAACCTCTCAGAAACTGATGATGCGAAACAGTACAGTTTCGTGTAATATTCGATTGTTAAAAATCTACTATTACATAATCAGTAATCACTGCATAAGGCAGTGTCCCCCATTCTCTGGGCCCTAATTCTGGTACCGATCTCCTGCTCTGTCAATCCAACAACAGCCACATGAGGGATGACACCATCATTACTTATGCAATCAAGTAAGTTAAAAATTGGATAGTCCTCCATACTTAACTTTCAAAAGATGGAACCATACTCCAGTGATTGTCAAGGAAGTAGTACTTAGATGATTAAATAATGCCACGTGATTAACTCCCATGGAGGAATGACCCGACTGCCGTCAAGAAGAACAACATCTTCATCGATTTAAATAATTAATATATAATGAAAAATGATTGAAAAATGACATGGTGGTACACACTTAAATCCCACCTGGAGTAGTCAGAATGATCTCTTCCTGGAATAATGATGTTTTTAAAAAAATTGAATTGATAATTAATTAGTGGGCCTATTATATTAACACTGACGAGATGGCACCAAAGTCCTAAACCTATCGCTGATGTAAAGATCTATTTACACAGCTAAATGATGAAGTAATGAGATGATATTACATCATCAACTCCCACAATCTGACTCCAAAAGGGACTTATGGTCCATAACATTACCTGTATTGTAAATATGTCAATTAAATGATGAATTATTACCTAATTTCCTAGTTTAACAGTTAAAGAAGCAAGTGTAGTATTAGATTATGTGATGGTCTGGTACAATGGTCTCCCCTAAGGAGGCTCAAAACTCCAGTGATCACTGAATACATAATGACAGATTTTCATAATGAAATGAATAAACATTAAACAAGTGGATGGTGTTTTATGCGTGAAGCCTAAATGATTGCTCAATAATGAATAGACATTGAGTTCTTAATCTTAGATTTGAACAAAAAATGAATGAATAAAGAGAAAGTTGTTCATAATTCACCCTTATATCAACAATATATCAACATTGATATAAATAAGGAAAGGAAGAAAGAAAGAAAGAATTCACAAGATACAATTTAACACCAACATGGTGGATCAAGACTACACTCTTCCTGGAGCAGAAAAAGAGAGATTTGAAGAATAAAATAATGAGATATTTAGATAGTCTGTCACACTTGTGTCACACAAGGTGGCACCAAACTTCAGGGATCACAGATTATATAATGAAAGAATTTAATAATTACATCTTTAAATATGTAAGCCGTTGACCTTGTTTTGTAACATCAATTCCTGGGCAGACTTGCCAGGTATGAAACTGTATGTTGTCATCACACAATTTTAAAATGCCATCAGTTAATCGTCAGATAATCATACTGTCTCGCCTGATGAATTCTGTTGCCTGATATCATCACAAACACCTGAATCTCTGTTGTGTTGTGGCAGGACGTGAGATAATGGGCCCAATTCTGGCATAGCAGTAGTAGCCACAATGTTGATAACTGCTGAAAAGATGGCTACAGCAGGGGCATCACCAGCATAGCTGAGAGAGAGAGATGTTCCTCCGTGTTCTGAGTCATCATCCTTTTGCCAGGTCTCGGTGATGGTGCCGACCTCCTAGTGCCACTCCTTCTTCTCATGGCAGATCACAACCGATGTGAAGATGTGGAGTAAGAGCAGGTAGTCAACACCCAGACCACCGAGCCGGCCATGATGAAGTCCTTGTACTTCTCGGAGGGCACCGTGCAACATTCTGGACTCAATCACCCAGCATCGCTTGTACTCTGGGAGATGCATAGATCATTCAGAAAACGCTCTGCCCATGTCTACAACTTTCCTAACCTTGTCCCTGACAGGTATTTGCACCATAACCATAATCGGTGATGGCAATGTCTGTCGTTTGCATAATTTAAAGAATTAAATAAGTTAGTAATAGCTAACTGTCACAATAAATAGGGGATGTAGCATTTTGCTGGCAGGGAAGCATGGCCAGACTCAATTCATGAAGAATATCATCATCATCCATTGAAACCATGAATCATAAACTGTGATGATATTGCACATTATCTCCAAAAGAGGGAGCTTTACAGGTCTCTTCATGGAATGGAGGATTGTTGTTTACATAACTATACAAATATTTACATTATCCTGGGGATTAACACAGATTGTCAGTTTAAAGTAATTAATTATGTAATTAGGTGATCTGTGGCACCAGATTCCAGGTGTCATGGACGATAAAATCATTGTTTTATATAACTAAATAATCAAATAATGAGTTCATGTAACATCATCCACTTCACTAAGGTGGCTCCAAACCAGGCTCATGAACGATGCTGTCATGATTAATGTAAATATTTTAACTACATAATTGATATTAAGATGGTCTATAATAATTGCCTCCCACATCGCATCACCACAATCCACTGATCATGGATTATCTAATGTCCAATTTTAATAAACAAATAACAACATAATCAGAGGATGAAATGGTCTGCCATGCTCCACACATTTGAGTCTCAGTTGACTCCCACATGATTGTGGGAAATTCCAAGTTTCATCCCTTATTTAATCGCAGAGCAGAGTAGTAACATATTTAAATGCTGAACTCTCATTGTGTATGCAGGGTTTTTAGAAGATATCACATATTTAATGTTGGACGGCTGCCTCAAAAGAGATGGACTGAAATCTAACAATCGCTAAGTCTACTCTAACAAACGGATTATCACCTTCCTGAAGGAATTCAACAATGTCAAACTCACCTTTTTGATGAATAATCGTGAGTCTTATTATCTTTTGTTCCATAGTTTTACTTCTGAGGAGAGAGAGTATTCATAAACAGAAGTCTCTGAACTGTTTCTCCACAGCCTATGTCCTCTGATGAGGTAATCTTGCATTTGGTAACCAGTAAAAGCTGTAGGCAAACTTCCAGAGGTATGGCTATGACTTGGTTAGGAGAATCAAATGCTGTCATGAAAAGTTTTAGGAGATAGTTATCTAGGGAGACTGTAATGTCCCCAGATAACTCTTTCTCGAAGCTGCTCTCTCGTCCTTGGCCCATGATACCAGGATACAGAATGCAAGCAGGGTTGCCAGGCTACATTTATGAACCAACATTCTGTCACATTCTAGTGCCCCTCCCATAGGCTTAAAGGAGTATACCCACCAATGCACTAACCTTACAGCCTCACTGAGTTTCTCACAAAAACAAAGCAGGGCTCTTTCTTTTGAGTTCTACATATTTACACGTCTCTCAAGGTACAACATGCCTATAGTGACATAAGCATGAAAACGAAAGCATCATTGTGCCATTCAAGGACAATGATGAGTATTTTAAACCTGTTTTCTATGCTTCAATTTGCTAATTTCTAGAATGGAAACAATACAGTTAATCGCCTCTACCATAATCCTTTTCTCTTTATTGAAAATAAAATAAACTCCTCTTCATCCTCTTACCATTAGAGGAGCTTGATCCCATGGTTTCTCAGAGTTGTGTAGATTTGCATTAGGCTGATGATTAAGGATTATGAGCAGTGTCTTATTTTTCTTTCAGTCATTTTGGATTCCTCAATTGACTGTACTCTATTAAGTCCTGTACCCCTCTTTCTAAGATGGTTATTTAGAGTTATTTATTGATGGTGGTGTGTCATGTTATCAGCCCGACAGAGTTCATTAGATGAGATTCCCTGATCAGGAGATTATACAGTTATTCCATTTTTAAAATCGCTGGTCACTGTGTCCTTCATGGGTCATTTCTATTGCAATCTCTCAGAAACTGATGATGCGAAACAGTACAGTTTTTTAAAATCGTGTAATCATTTGATTGTTAAAAATGTACTACTACGTAATCAGTAATCACTCTACAAGGCAGTGTCCCCCATTCTCTGGGCACTGCTTCTGGTAACGATCTCCTGCTCTGTCAATCCCACGTTACCATCATTACTTACACAATCAAGTAAGTTAATAAGTGAATAGTCCTCCATACTCAACATTTATAAGATGGAACCAAAACCCAGTGATTGTCAAGGAAGGAGTACTTAGATGATGAAATACTGCCAATTGAATAACTCCCATGGAGGAATGGCCCTACTCCAGTCAAGAAGAACAATATCTTCATCGATTCAAATAATTAATATATAATGAAAAATGATTGCATAATGACATGGTGGTGCATACTTCAATCCCACATGGAGTAGTCAGACTGACGTCTTCCTGGAATAATTATTTATAAAATCAAATTGATAATTAATTAGCTGGCCTTTTATATTAACACTGACGAGATGGCACCAAAGTCCTAAAACTATCGTTGATATAATGACCTACTTACCGAGCTAAATGATGAAGTAATGAGATGATGTTACATCGTCTACTCACAAAATCTGGCTCCAAAATGGACTTAGGGTTCATAACATTACCTGTATTTCAAACACGTTAATTAAGTGATGAATTATTATTTAATTTCCTAGTTTAACCGATAAATAAGTAAGTGTACTAGTAGATGATGCGATGTTCAGGCACGATGGACTCCCCTAAGGAGGCTAAAAACTTTAGTGGTCACTGAATACATAATGACAGATTTTCATAATTCAATGAAAAATTTTACACTAGTGGATGGTGTTATATGCTCGAAACCTAAAGATTGACCAATACTGAAGAGTCATTGAGTTCTTAATCATAGATTTGAACAATAAAATGAATGAATGGAGAGATAATTTCTCAGAATTCACCCCTAGACTGATAAGAAAATGAGATCAACATTGATTTAAATACATAAATATTGAAATCACAAGAGACATTTTAACACCAACAAGGGGGCTCCAGACTCCACTCTTCCTGGAGTAGAAAAACACAGATTTAAATAATGACAGCATAAGATTGTTAGATCGTCTGTCACACTTGAGTCACACAAGGTGGCACCACACTTCAGGGTTCACAGATTATATAATGAAACAATTTAATAATTACATCTTTACATAACTACGTCGTTGAAATTTGTCGTATAATCAATTCCTGGGCAGATTTGCCAGATATGAAAACGGATGCTGTCATCTCAGATTTTTAAATATTCCATGACTTAATCGTCAGATAATCATACTTTCTTGCCTGGTGAATTCTGTTGGCCTGACATCCTCAACGGTGCCTGAATCTCTGTTGTGTTGCGGCAGGACCTAAGGTAATTGGCCCATTCCTGGCATACCATTAGTAGCCAAAATGTTGATATCAGCTGAAAAGGTGGGTGCAGCAGGGGGCATCACCAGCATAGCTGAGATAGTGATATTCTTCCGTGTTCTGAGTTGTCATCTTTTAGCCAGGTCTCGGTGATGGTGCCGACCTCCTAGTGCCACTCCTTCTTCTCATGGTAGATCACAACCGATATGAAGATGTGGAGGAAGAGCAGGTAGTCAATACCCAGACCACCGTGCCGGCCTTGGTGAAGTCCTTGTACTTCTCGGTCGGCACCGTGCAACCTTTTGGACTCAAACATCCAGCATCCCTCGTACTCTGGGAGATGCATAGATCATTCAGAAAATGCTCTGCCCATGTCTACATCTTTCCTAATCTTGTCCCTGAATGATATTTGCACCCTAACAGGAAACGGTGATGTCATTGTCGGTCATTTATATAATTTAAAGAATTTAATATTTCAGCAATACCTAACTGTCACAATAAATAGGTGATGTAGCATTTTGCTGGCAGGGAAGCATGGTCAGAATCCAGGCATGAAGGATGTCATCATCATCAATTGAAAAAATGAATCTTAAAATGTGATGATATTGCCCATTAACTCCACAAAAGGGAGCTTTACAGGTCTATTTTTGGAATGGAGGATTGTTGATTACATAACTATACAACTATTTACATTATCTTGGGGATTAACACAGATTGTCAATTTAAATTCATTAATTATGTAATTAGATGATCTGTGGCACCAGATTCCAGATGTCATGGACGATATAATCATTGTTTTATATAATTATATAATCAAATAATGAGTTCATGTAACATCATCCTCTTCACTAAGGTGGTTCCAAACCAGGCTTATGAACAATGCTGTCGTGATAAATTGAAATATTTTAACTACATAATTGATATTAAGATGGTCTATGATAATCGCCTGCTACATCGCGTCACCACAACCCACTGATCATGGATTATCTAATTTCCTAATTTAATAATCAAATAACAACATAATCAGAGGATGAAATGGTCTGCCATGCTCCACACAATGGAGTCTCAGTTGACTCCCACATGATTGTGGGAAACTCGCAGTTTCAACAGTTATTTAATCGCAGTGCAGAGTAGTAACATGTTTAAATGCTGAACTGTCATTGTGGATGCAGGGTTTTTAGAAGATATCACATATTTAATGTTGGGCATCTGCCTCAAAAGAGATGTATTGAAATCCAATAATCACAAAGTCTACACTAACAAATAGATTACCACCATCCTAACGGAAATCATCAATGGCAAACTCACCTTTTGATGAATAATTGTGAGTCTTATTTGTCTTTTGTTCCATAGTGTGACTTCTTAGGAGAGAGAGTATTCATAAACAGAAGAATTTGAACTGTTTCTCCACAGACTATGTTCTCTGATGATTAGGTAATCGTGAATATGGTAGTCAGTAAAAGCTATTGGCACACTTCCAGAGGTGTGGCTATGACTTATTTAGGCGAATCAAATGCTGCCATTAAAAGTTTTAGGAGATAGTTATCTTGGGAGACTGTACTGTCCCACGATAACACTTTCTCGAAGCTGCTGTCTAGTCCTTGGCCCATGATACCAGGATACAGAATGCAACAGAGTTGCCAGGCAACATTTATGAACCAACATTCTGTCACACTCTAGTGCCCCTCCCACATGCTTAAAGGAGTATACCCACCGATGAACTAACCTTACAGCCTCACTGAGTTTCTCACAAAAAAACCGGGCTCTTTCCTTTCAGTTCTTCATATTTACCAGTCTCTCAAGCTACAACTTGCCTATAGTGACATAAGCATTAAAACGAAAGCATCATTGTGCCATTCAAGTACAATGATGAGTATTTTAAACCTGTTTTCTATGCTTCAGTTTTCTAATTTCTAGAACGGAAACAATACAATTAATCGCCTCTACCATAGTCCTTTTCTCTTTATTGAAAATAAAATAAACTCGTCTTCATCCTCTTACCTTTAGAGGAGCTTGATCCCATGGTTTCTCAGAGTTGTTTAGATTTGCATTAGGCTGATGATTAAGGATTTTGAGCAGTGTCTTATGTTTCTTTCAGTCATTTTGGATTCCTCAATGGACTGTTCTCTATTCATTCCTGTATCCTGCTTTCTAATATGGTTATTTAGAGATATTTATTGTTTGTGGTGTGTCATGTTATCAGCCCGACAGAGTTCATTAGTTGAGTTCCCTGATCAGGAGATTATTCAGTTATTCCGTTTTTAAAATCGGTGGTAACTGTGTCCTTCAAGGGTCAGTTCTGTTGCAACCTCTCAGAAACTGATGATGTGAAACAGTACAGTTTTTTAAAAAATCATGTGATCATTCGATTGTTAAAATGTACTACTACGTAATAGGTAATCACTGTATAAGGCCATGTCCCCCATTCTCTGGGCACTGCTTCTGGTACCAATCTCCTGCTGTGTCAATCTCACAGCAGCCAAATGAAGGATAACACCATCATTACTTATGCAATCAAATAAGTTCAAAATTGGATAGTCCTCCATACTTAACTTTCATAAGATGGAACCAAACTCCAGTGATTGTCAAGGAAGGAGTACTTAGATGAATAAACACTGCCACATGATTAACTGCCATGGAGGAATGGCCCTACTCCAGTGAAGAAGAACAACATTTTCATTGGTTCAAATAATTGATATAAAAGGAAAAATGATTGAATAATGTTATGGTGGTGCATACTTAAATCCCATATGGAGTAGTCAGACTGATCTCTTCCTGGATTAATGTTTTATTTATAAAATTAAATTGATAATTAATTAGCCGGAATTTTATATTAACACTGACGAGAAGGCACCAAAGTCCTAAAACTATCGCTGATGTAATGACCTATTTCCAGAGCTAAATGATGAAGTATTGAGATGATGTTACATCGTCTACTCACAAAATCTGACTCCAAAAGGGAATTAGGGTCCATAACATTACTTGTATTTCAAATACGTTAATTAAATGATGAATTATTTAATTTCCTAGTTTAACAGGTATATAAGTAAGTGTACTATTTTTATGTTTATTCATTGAATTATGAAAATCTGTCTTTACGTATTCAGTGACCAGTGAAGATTTTAGCCTCCTTAGGGGAGTCCATCGTGCCAGAACATAGCATCATCTAATAGTACACTTACTTATTTACCTGTTAAACTAGGAAATTAAATAATAATTCATCATTTCATTAACGTATTTGAAATACAGTAATGTTGTGGACCCTAAGTCCCTTTTGGAATCAGATTTTGTGAGTAGACGATGTAACATCATTTCATTACTTCATCATTTAGCTCTGTAAGTAGGTCTTTACATCAGCGATAGTTTTAGGACTTTGGAGCCATCTCGTCAGTGTTAATTTAAAACTCCAGCTAATTAATTATCAATTTAATTTTATAAATAAATCATTATTCCAGGAAGAGGTCAGTCTGACTACTCCAGTGGGATTTAAGTATGCACCACTATGACATTATTCTATTATTTTTCATTACATATTAATTATTTGAATCCATGAAGATGTTGTTCTTCTTGACTGGAGTAGGGCCATTCCTGCATGGGAGTTAATCACGTGGCAGTATTTAATCATCTAAGTACTCCTTCTTTGACAATCACTGGGGTTTGGTTCCATCTTATGAATGTTGAGTATGGAGGACTATTTAATTATTAACTTACTTGATTGCATAAGTAATGATGGTGTCATCCGTCATGTGGCTGCTGTGGGATTGACACAGGAGGAGATCAGTACCAGAAGCAGTGCCCAGAGAATGGGGGACACGGCCTCATACAGTGATTACTGATTACGCAGTTGTACATTTTTAACAATCGAATGATTACACGATTTTAAAAACTGTACTGTTTCGCATCATCAGTTTCTGCGAGGTTGCAACAGAACTGTCCCATGAAGGACACAGTGACCACCGATTTTAAAAATGGAATAACTGTATAATCTCCTGATCAGGGAATCTCATCTAATGAAATGTCGGGCTGATAACATGACACACCACCAACAATAAATAACTCTAAATAACTATCTTAGAAAGCGAGGTACAGGAATTAATAGAGAGCAGTCAAATGAGGATTCCAAATGACTGAAAGAAACATAAGTCAGTGCTCAAAATCCTTAATCATCAGCCTAATGCAAATCTACACAACTCTGAGAAACCATGGGATCAAGCTCCTCTAATGGTAAGAGGATGAAGAGGAGTTTATTTTATTTTCAATAAAGAGAAAAGGATTATGATAGAGGCGATTAACTGTATTGTTTCCATTCTAGAAATTAGCAAATTGAAGCATAGAAAACAGGTTTAAAATACTCATCATTGTAATTGAATCGCACAATGATGCTTTCGTTTTCATACTTATGTCACTATAGGCTAGTTGTAGCTTGAGAGACAGGTAAATATGTAGAACTCAAAAGAAAGAGCCCTGCTTCATTTTTGTGAGAAACTCAGTGAGGCTGTAGGGTTACTTCATCGTTGGGTATACTCGTTTAATCCTGTGGGAGGGGCACTAGAATGTGAAAGAACGTTGGTTCATAAATGTTGCCTGGCAAACTTCCTTGCATTCTGTATTCTGGTATCATGGGCCAAGAACGAGAGAGCAGCTTCGAGAAAGTGTTATCATGGGACATTACAGTCTGCCAAGATATCTATCTCCTAAATCTATTCATGATAGCATTTGATTCGCCTAACCAAGTCATAGCCATACCGCTGGAAGATGCCTACAGCATTTACTGTTTACCAAATGCAAGATTACCTAATCATCAGAGGACATAGTCTGTGGAGAAACAGTTCAGAGTCTTCTGTTTATGAATACTCTCTTTCCTCAGAAGTAATACTATGGTACAAAAGATAATAAGACTCACGATTATTCATCAAAAAGGTGAGTTTGACATTGTTGACTTCCTTCATGAAGGAGATAATCCGTTTGTTAGAGTAGACTTAGCGATTATTAGATTTCAGTCCATTTCTTTTGAAGCAGCAGTCCAACATTAAATATGTGATATCTTCTAAAAACCCTGCATACAAAATTACAGTTCAGCATTTAATCATGTTCCTTCTGTGCTCTGCGATTAAATAAGGGATGGATCTGGGAGTTTCCCACAATCATTTGGGAGTCAACTGAGACTCAATTGTGTGGAGCATGGCAGATCATTTCATCCTCTGATTATGTTGTTATATGTCTATTAAAATAGGACATTAGATAATCCATGATCACTGGATTGCGGTGACATGATGTGGGAGGCAATTATTATAGACCATCTTAATAACAATTATGTAGTTAAAATATTTGAATTAATCACGACAGCATCGTTCATGAGCCTGGTTTGGAGCCACCTTAGGGAAGTGGATGATGTTACATGAACTCATTATTTGATTATTTAGTTATATAAAACAATGATTATATCGTCCATAACACCTGGAATCTAGTGCCACAGATCATCTAATTAAATAATTAATGTATTTAAATTGACAATCTGTGTTGATCCCCAAGATAATGTAAATCTGCGTGTAATTATGTAAACCAAAAATTGTCCACTCCATGAAGAGACCCGTCAAGCTCCCTCTTGTGTCGTTAATGTTCAATATCATCACAGTTTATGATTCATGGTTTCAATGGATGATGATGACATTCTTCATGACTGGAGTCGGGCCATACTTCCCAGCCAATTAAATGCTACATCACCTCTTTATTGGGACAGTTAGCATTCACTGACTTATTTAATTCTTTAAATTACTTAAACGACAGACAATGCCAACACCGATTATTAGTAGGTTGCAGATATCTGTCAGCGACAAATTAGGAAACTTGTAGACATGGGCAGAGCATTTTCTGAATGCCTATGCGTCTTCCAGACCACTAGGAATGCTGGAGAATAGAGTCCAGAAGATTGCATGGTGCCCTCCGAGAAGTACAAGAACATTTCCAAGGTCTGCATGGTGGTCTGTGTGTTGACTACTTGCTCTTCCTCCACATCTTCACATTGGTTGTATTCTACCATGAGAAGAAGGAGTTGCACTAGGAGGTCGGCACCATCACCGAGACCTGGCAAAAGGATGACGACTCAGAACACGGAGGAACATCTCTCTCTCTAGCTATGCTGGTGATGCCCCTGCTGTAGCCATCTTTTCAGCTGTTATCAACATTGTGGCTACTACTGCTATGCTAGAATTGGGCCCATTATCTCATGTCCTGCCACAACACAACAGTGATTCAGGCGCTTGTGATGAGTTCAAGCCAATTCATCACGCAAGACAGTATGATTATCTGACGATTAACTGATGGCATTTTAAAATTGTGTGATGACAGCATACAGTTTCATACCTGGAAAGTCTGCCCAGGAATTGATGTTACAAAAAAATGTCAACGGCTTACATATTTAAAGATGTAATTATTAAATTCTTTCATTATATAATCTGTGATCCCTGAAGTTTGGCGCCACCTTGTGTGACTCAAGTGTGACAGACTATCTAAATATCTGATTATTTCATTCTTCAAATCTGTCTATTTCTACTCCAGGAAGAGTGTAGTCTTGATCCACCATGTTGGTGTTAAATTGTATCTTGTGAATTCTTTCTTTCTTTCTTCCTTTCCTTATTTAAATCAATGTTGATATCATTTTGTTATCTCTCTAAGGGTGAATTATGAGAAACTTTCTCTTTATTCATTCATTTTTTGTTCAAATCTAAGATTAAGAACTCAATGTCTATTCAGTATTGAGCAATCATTTAGGCTTCACATATAAAACACCATCCACTTGTTTAATGTTTATTCATTTTATGATGAAAATCTGTCATTATGTATTCAGTGATCACTGGAGTTTTGAGCCTCCTTAGGGGAGACCATTGTACCAGACCATCACATAATCTAATACTACACTTGCTTCTTTAACTGTTAAACTAGGAAATTAGGTAATAATTCATCATTTAATTGACGTATTTACAAGACAGGTAATGTTATGGACCCTAAGTCCCTTTTGGAGTCAGATTGTGGGAGTTGATGATGTAATATCATCTCATTACTTCATCATTTAGCTGTGTAAATAGATCTTTACATCAGCGATAGGTTTAGGACTTTGGTGCCATCTCGTCAGTGTTACTATAAAAGGCCCACTAATTAATTATCAATTTAATTTTTTAAAAACATCATTATTCCAGGAAGAGATCATTCTGACTACTCCATGTGGGATTTAAGTGTGCACCACCATGTCATTTTTCAATCATTTTTTCATTATATATTAATTATTTCAATCGATGACGATGTTGTTCTTCTTGACGGGAGTCGGGCCATTCCTCCATGGGAGTTAATCACGTGGCATTATTTAATCATCTAAGTACTACTTCCTTGACAATCACTGGAGTATGGTTCCATCTTTTGAAAGTTAAGTATGGAGGACTATCCAATTTTTAACTTACTTGATTGTGTAAGTAATGATGGTGTCATCCCTCATGTGGCTGTTGTGGGATTGACAGAGCAGGAGATCGGTACCAGAAGCAGTGCCCAGAGAATGGGGGACACTGCCTTATGCAGTGATTACTGATTACGTAATAGTAGATTTTTAACAATCGAATGATTACACGATTTTAAAAAACTGTACTGTTTCGCATCATCAGTTTCTGAGAGGTTGCAACAGAACTGACCCATGAAGGACACAGTGACCACCTATTTTAAAAATGGAATAACTGAATAATCTCCTGATCAGGGAATCTCATCTAATGAACTCTGTCGGGCTGATAACATGACACACCACCAACAAATAATCACTCTAAATAACCATATTAGAAAGCAGGATACAGGACTTAATAGAGAAAAGTCAATTGAGGAATCCAAAATGACCGAAAGAAACATAAGACACTGCTCAAAATCCTTAATCATCAGCCTAATGCAAATCTACACAACTCTGAGAAACCATGGGGTCAAGCTCCTCTAATGGTAAGAGGATGAAGAGGAATTTATTTTATTTTCAAGAAAGGGAAAAGGATGATGGTAGAGGCGATTAACTGTATTGTTTCCATTTAGAAATTAGCAAATTGCAGCATAGAAAACAGGTTTAAAATACTCATCACTGTACTTGAATGGCACAATGATGCTTTCGTTTTCATGCTTATGTCACTATAGCCATGTTGTAGCTTGAGAGACGGGTAAATATGTAGAACTCAAAAGAAAGAGCCCTGCTTTGTTTTTGTGAGAAACTCAGTGAGGCTGTAAGGTTAGTTCATCGGTGCGTATACTCCTTTAAGCCTGTGGGAGGGGCACTAGAATGTGACAAAATGTTGGTTCATAAATGTAGCCTGGCAACCCTGCTTGCATTCTGTATCCTGGTATCATGGGCCAAGGACGAGAGAGCAGCTTCGAGAAAGAGTTATCTTGGGACATTACAGTCTCCCAAGATAACTATCTCCTAAAACTTTTCATGACAGCATTTGATTCGCCTAACCAAGTCATAGCCATACCTCTGGAAGTTTGCCTACGGCTTTTACTGGTTACCAAATGCAAGATTACCTCATCAGAGGACATAGGCTGTGGAGAAACAGTTCAGAGACTTCTGTTTATGAATACTCTCTCTCCTCAGAAGTAAAACTATGGAACAAAAGATAATAAGACTCACGATTATTCATCAAAAAGGTGAGTTTGACATTGTTGAATTCCTTCAGGAAGGTGATAATCCGTTTGTTAGAGTAGACTTAGCGATTGTTAGATTTCAGTCCATCTCTTTTGAGGCAGCCGTCCAACATTAAATATGTGATATCTTCTAAAAACCCTGCATACACAATGAGAGTTCAGCATTTAAACATGTTACTACTCTGCTCTGCGATTAAATAAGGGATGAAACTTGGAATTTCCCACAATCATGTGGGAGTCAACTGAGACTCAATTGTGTGGAGCATGGCAGACCATTTCATCCTCTGGTTATGTTGTTATTTGTTTATTAAAATTGGACATTAGATAATCCATGATCAGTGGATTGTGGTGACGCGATGTGGGAGGCAATTATTATAGACCATCTTAATATCAATTATGTAGTTAAAATATTTAAATTAATCACGACAGCATCGTTCATGAGCCTGGTTTGGAGCCACCTTAGGGAAGTGGATGATGTTACATGAACTCATTATTTGATTATTTAGTTATATAAAACAATGATTTTATCGTCCATGACACCTGGAATCTGGTGCCACAGATCACCTAATTACGTAATTAATTACTTTAAACTGATAATCTGTGTTAATCCCCAGGATAATGTAAATATTTGTATAGTTATGTAAACAACAATCCTCCATTCCATGAAGAGTCCTGTAAAGCTCCCTCTTGTGGAGATAATGTGCAATATCTACACATATTATGATTCATTGACTCAATTGGTGATGATGACATCCTTCATGAATGGAGTCTGGCCATGCTTCCCTGCCAGTAAAATGCTACATCCCCTATTTATTGTGACAGTTAGCTATTACTAACTTATTTAATTCTTTAAATTATGCAAACGAAGGACAGTGCCATCACCGATTACGGTTAGGGTGCAAATACCTGTCAGGGACAAGGTTAGGAAAGTTGTAGACATGGGCAGAGCGTTTTCTGAATGATCTATGCATCTCCCAGAGTACGAGGGATGCTGGGTGATTGAGTCCAGAATGTTGCACGGTGCCCTCCGAGAAGTACAAGGACTTCATCAAGGCCGGCACGGTGGTCTGGGTGTTGACTACCTGCTCTTCCTCCACATCTTCACACCGGTTGTGATCTGCCATGAGAAGAAGGAGTGGCACTAGGAGGTCGGCACCATCACCGAGACCTGGCAATAGGATGACGACTCAGAACATGAAAGAACATCTCTCTCTCAGCTCTGCGGGTGATGCCTTTCCTGCAGCCATCTTTATAGCTGATAGCAACATTTTAGCAACTACTGCTATGCCAGGTATAGGCCCATCATCTCAGGTACTGCAACACCCCAAAAGAGATTCAGGCACTGGGGATGATGTCAGGCTGACAGTGTTCACCAGGCAAGACAGTATGTTTATCTGATTATTAACTTATGGAATTCTAAAAACCCGTGATGACAGCATAGTTTATCATGTCTCCCATATCTGCCCAGGAATTGATGATACAAAAAGTTCAACTACTTACATATTTAAAATTGCTATTATTAAATTGTTTCATTATATAATCTGTGAACCCTGAAGTTTGGTGCCACCTTGTGTGACTCAATTGTGACACATGATTTAACTATCTGATTATTACATTATTCAAATCTGTCTTTTACTACTCCAGGAAGAGTGGAGTCTGGAACCACCTTGTTGGTCTTAATTGTCTCTTGTGATTTCATTATTTATTTATTTAATAAATGGGGATATCATTTGTTATCTCTCTAGGACTGAATTAGGAGGGAATTATCTCATTCATTCATTTTTTTTGTTCAAATCTATGGTTAAAAACTCAATGATCTCTTCAGGTTTGAGCAATCTTGTAGAAGTCACATATAAAACATCCACTTGTTTAATTTTTACATTTAATTATTAAAATCTGGCATTATTTATTCAGGGATCACATGAGATTTGGGGCTCCTTATGGGAGTCAATCATGCCAGACCAACACAACATGTAATACTAAACTTACTTAACTGTGAAATTAGGAAATTAAATCTTAATTCATCATTTAATTAACATATTTAAAATAAAGGTGATGTTTTGGACCGTAAGATAGTTTGGAGTCAGATTTTTTGGAGTTGATGATGTGACATCATCTCAGTACTTGACTATTTAGCTATTTAAATAGACCATTGCATCAGAAATAGTTTTACGAGGTTGGTGCCATCTTGTCAGAGTTAATATAAAACTCCAACTAATTAATTAGCAATTTAAGTTTTTAATATACATAATTATTCCAGGAAGAGAACAGTCTGACTTCTCCATGTGGGATTTAATTATGCACTATCATGTCATCATTCAAATATTTCATTTTATATTAATTATTAAAATCAATGAAAATGATGTCCTTCATTACTGGAGTCTGTCCATTCCTCCCTGGGTGTTAAATGTGTGTCATATTTAATTATCTAAGTATTACTCCTGGACAATCACTGGAGTTTGGTTCCATCCTATGAAAGTTGAGTATGCATGACTTTCAAATTATTTACTTATTTGATTACCTATATAATGCAGGTACCATCCATTATGGGTTTGGCTGCTGTGTGATTGACACATATAGGAGATTGGTATCAAAAGCAGTGCACAGAGAATGACAGACACTGGGATATTAATTGATTATTGATCACATAATAATAGATCTTTAACGATCCCTAAGCCTACACTTACAAATGGATTTTCGCCTTCTTGAAGGAAGTTAACAATGGAAAACTCAACTTTTGATGAATAATTGTGAGTCTCATTATCTTTTAAACCATAGTTACTTCTTAGGAGAGAGAACATTCATATACAGAAGTCTTTGACCAGTTTTTCCACAGATTATATTCTCCGATATCAGGTAATCTTGAATTGGGTAACCAGTAATAGCTGTAGGCAAGCTTCCAGAGATTTGGCTATGACTTGGTTAGGGTAATGAGTTGCTGACATTAAACGTTTTAGGAGATAGTTATCTTGGAAGCTTTTCATGTCCAATTATAACACTTTATCGAAGCTGCTCTCTGGTATTTGGCCCATGATACCAGGATACAGAATGCAAGCATTGTTGCCAGGCAATCTTTATGATCCAACATTCTGTCACTTTCTAGTTCACCTCCCACATGCTAAACTTAGCATACCCAAAGATGGACTAAATTTATAGCCTCACTGATTTTCTCGCAAAAACGATGCAGGGCTCTTTTTTGAGTTATACATATTTACCAGTCTCTCAAGCTACAACAAACCTATAGTTATATAAGCATGAAAAGGAAATAGTCATAGATTTAAATAATTAAGATATAATGAAGAATAATTGAATAATGACATGGTGGTGCATACTTAAATCCCACATGGAGAAGTCAGACTGATTTCTTGCTGGAATCATGATTTATTTAAAAATTAAATTGATAATTAATTAGTAGAAGTTTTATATTGACTCTGACATGATGGCACCAAATTCGTAAAACTATGGCTGATCAAAGGATCTATTGAAATAGCTAAATAATCAAGAAATGAAATGGTGTTACATCATCAACTCCCAAATCTGACTCCAGAAGGGACTTATGGTCCATAACATCATCTTTACCTTAAACACATTAACTAAATGATGAATTATTATTTATTTTCCCTATTTTACAGTTAAATAAGTAAGTGTAGTATTTGATGATGTGATGGTCTGGCATGACTGACTCCCACAAAGCGATTCAAATCTCGAGTGATCACTGAATAAAAAATGACAGATCTTCATAATTAAATGAATAAAAATTAAACAAGTGGATGGTGTTTTGTACGTGACTCCTACAATATTGATCAAAACTGAAGAGATCCAAAGTCCAAAAGGGACTTACGGTCCAGAACATTACCTGTATTTCAATACGTTAATTAAATGATGAATTATTATTTAATTTCCTAGTTCCACAGGTAAATGAGTAAGTATACTATTAGATGATGTTATGGTCTGGCACGATGGACTCCACTGAGGAGCCTCAAAACTCCACTGGTCACTGAACACATAATGACAGATTTTCATAATCCAGTGAGTAAACACTAAACAAGTGGATGGTTTTTTATTCGTAAAGCCTAAAAGATTGCTCAATACTGAAGAGTCATTGAGTGCTTAATCATAGATTTGAATAATAAAATGAATGAATGAATACATAATTTCTCATAATTCACCCCTGGAGAGATAACAAAATGATATCAACATTGATTTAAATAAATCAATAAATAATGAAATCACAAGAGACATTTTAACACCAACAAGATGGAGCTCCAGACTCCACTCTTCCTGGAGAAGAAAAAGACAGATTTGAATAGTGAAATCATCAGATTGTTAGATCGTCTGTCACGCTTGAGTCACACAAGGTGGCACCACACTTCAGGGTTCACAGATTATATAATGAAACAATTTAATAATTACATCTTTACAGTATCTAAGTCGTTGAAATTTTTCATATCATCAATTCCTGGGTAGACTTGCCAGATATGAAAAAGTAGGCTGTCATAACGGATTTTTAATATTCCATCAGTTATTCGTCAGATAATCATACTTTCTTGCCTGGTGAATACTGTTGGCCTGGCATCCTCACCGGTGCCTGAATCTCTGTTGTGTTGCTGTAGGACCTGAGGTAATTGGCCCATTCCTGGCAACCAGAGCCAAAATGTTGTACAGCTGGGTGGCGGCAGCAGGGCTTCAACAGCGCTGGGGGCTCTGGTTCTGAGTCATCATCCTTTTGCCAGGTCTCGGTGATGGTGCCGACCTCCTTGTGCCACTAAATCTTCTAGACGTAGACCACAACTGATGTGAATGAAGATGTGGAGGAAGAGCAAGTAGTCAACACCCAGACCACCAGGCAGACCTTGGTGAAGTTCTTGTTCTTCTCGGAGGGCACCATGCAATCTTCTGGACTCTATTCTTTAGCATTCCTAGTGGCCTGGAAGATACATAGATCATTCAGAAAATGCTCTACCCATGTCTACAAGTTTCCTAACTTTGTCCCTGACAGATAGTTGCAACCTAAAAGTAATCGGTGTTGGCATTGTCTGTCGTTTAAGTAATTTAAAGAACTAAATAAGTCAGTGATAGCTAACTGTCCCAATAAAGAGGTGATGTAGCATTTAACTGGCAGGGAGGCATGGCCAGACTGTAGTCATGAAGAATGTCATCATCATCCACTGTAACCATGAATCCTAAACTGTGATGATATTGCACATTAACGCCACAAGAGGGAGCTTTACGGGTCTCTTCATGGAATGGACAATTTTTGGTTTACATAACTATACACATATTTACATTATCTGGGGGATTAACACAGATTGTCAATTTTAATACTTTAATTCTGTAATTAGATGATCTCTGGCACCAGAATTCCAGGTGTCATGGACGATATAATCATTGTTTTATATAACTAAATAATCAAATAATGAGTTCATGTAACATCATCCAGTTCCCTAAGGTGGCTCCAAACCAGGCTCATGAATGATGCTGTCGTGATTAATTTAAATATTTTAACTACATAATTGTTATTAAGATGGTCTATAATAATTGCCTCCCACATCGTGTCACCACAATCCACTGATCATGGATTATCTAATGTCCTATTTTAATAGACAAATAACAACATAATTAGAGGATGAAATGGTCTGCCATGCTCCACACAATTGGGTCACAGTTGAATCCCACATGATTGTGGGAAACTCCCAGGTCCATCCCTTATTTAATCTCAGAGCAGAGTAGGAACATGTTTAAATGCTGAACTGTCATTGTGTATGCAGGGTTTTTAGAAGATATCAAATATTTAATGTTGGAAGGCTGCCTCAAAAGAGATGGACTGAAATCTAATAATCGCTAAGTCTACTCTAACAAATGGATTATCACCTTCCTGAAGGAAGTCAACAATGTCAAACTCACCTTTTTGATGAATAATCGTGAGTCTTATTATCTTTTGTTCCATAGTTTTACTTCTGAGGAGAGAGAGTATTCATAAACGGAAGCCTCTGAACTGTTTCTCCACAGACTATGTCCTCTGATGATTAGGTAATCTTGCATTTGGTAACCAGTAAATGCTGTAGGCACACTTCCAGAGGTATGGCTATGACTTGGTTAGGCGAATCAAATGCTGTCATGAATTGTTTTAGGAGATATTTATCTTGGGAGACTGTAATGTCCCATGGTAACACTTTCTCGATGCTGCTCTCTGGCCCTTGGCCCAAGCTACCAGAATACAGAATGCATGCAGGGTTGCCAGGCTACATTCATGAACCAACATTCTGTCACATTCTAGTGCCCCTCCCACAGGCTTAAAGGAGTATACCCACCGATGAACTAACCCTACAGCCTCACTGATTTTCTCACAAAAAAAAAGCAGGGCTCTTTCTTTTGAGTTCTACATATTTACCCGTCTCTCAAGCTACAACATGCCTATAGAGACAAAAGCATGAAAACAAAAGCATCATTATGCCATTCAAGTACAATTATGAATATTTTAAGCCTGTTTTCTATGCTTCAATTTGCTAATTTCTAGAATGGAAACAATACAGTTAATCGCCTCTACCATAATCCTTTTCTCTTTCTTGAAAATAAAACAAATTCCTCTTCATCCTCTTACCATTAGAGGAGCTTGATCCCATGGTTTCTCAGAGTTGTGTAGATTTGCATTAGGCTGATGATTAAGGATTTTGACCAGTGTCTTATGTTTCTTTCAGTCATTTTGGATTCCTCAATTGACTCTTCTCTATTAAGTCCTGTAACCCGCTTTCTAAGATGGTTATTTAGAGTTATTTATTGTTGGTGGTGTGTCGTGTTATCAGCCCGACAGAGTTCATTAGATGAGATTCCCTGATCATGAGATTATACAGTTATTCCATTTTGATAATCGGTGGTCACTGTGTACTTCATGGGTCAGTTCTGTTGCAACCTCGCAGAAACTGATGATGCGAAACAGTACAGTTTTTTAAAATCGTGTAATCATTCGATTGTTAAAAATGTACTACTACGTAATCAGTAATCACTGCATGAGGCCGTGTCCCCCATTCCCTGGGCACTGCTTCTGGTACCGATATCCTGCTGTGTCAATCCCACAGCAGCCACAAGACGGATGACACCATCATTACTTATGCAATCAAGTAAGTTAATAATGGGATGGTCCTCCATACTTAACTTTCATAAGATGGAACCAAACCCCAGTGATTGTCAAAGAAGGAGTACTTAGATGATTAAATAATACCACGTGATTAACTCCCATGGAGGATTGGCCCTACTCCAGTCAAGAAGAACAAATCTTCATCGATTCAAATAATTAATATATAATGAAAAACTGATTGAGTAATGTCATGGTGGTGCATACTTAAATCCCACATGGAGTAGTCAGACTGATCTCTTCCTGGAATAATGATTTATTTATAAAATTAAATTGATAATTAATTAGCTGGGCGTTTTATAGTAACACTGACGAGATGGCACCAAAGCCCTAAAACTATCGCTGATGTAATGACCTACTTAAAGAGCTAAATGATGAAGTAATGAGATGATGTTACATCGTCTACTCACAAAATCTGTCTCCAAAAGGGACTTAGGGTCCATAACATTAACTGTATTTCAAATACGTTATTTAAATGATGAATTATTACTTAATTTCCTAGTTTAACAGGTAAATAAGCAAGTGTACTATTAGATGATGCTTTGTTCTGGTACGATGGACTCCCCCTAAAGAGGCTAAAAACTCCAGTGGTCACTGAATGCATAATGACAGATTTCCATAATTCAATGAATAAACATTAAACTAGTGGATGGTGTTTTATGCGCAAAACCCAAATGATTGATCAATACTGAAGAGTCATTGAGTACTTAATCATAGCTTTGAACAATAAAATGAATGAATGAAAAGATAATTTCTCATAATTCACGCCTAGAGAGATAACCAAATGATATCAACATTGATTTAAATAAGGATAGGAAGAAAGGAAGAATGAAACCACAAGAGACATTTTAACACCAATAAGGGGGATCCAGACTCCACTCTTCCTGGAGTAGAAAAAGACAGATTTAAATAATGAAAGCATCAGATTGTTAGATCGTCTGTCACACTTGAGTCACACAAGGTGGCACCACACTTCAGGGTTCACAGATAATATAATGAAACAATTTAACAATTACATCTTTACATATCTAAGTCGTTGAACTTTTTCGTATCATCAATTCCTGGGTAAAGTTGCCAGATATGAAAACGAATGTTGTCATCACGGATTTTTAATATTCCATCAGTTAATCGCCAGATAATCATACATTCTTGCCTGGTGAATTCTGTTGTCCTGACATCCTCACCGGTGCCTGAATTTTTGTTTTGTTGCAACAGGACTTGAGGTAATTGGCCCATTCCTGACATACCAGTAGTAGCCAAAATGTTGATATCAGCTGAAAAGGTGGCTGCAGCAGGGGCATCAACAGCATAGCTGAGAGAGAGATGTTCTTCCGTGTTCTGAGTCGTCATCCTTTTGCCAGGTCTCGATGATGGTGTCGACCTCCTAGTGCCACTACATCTTCTAGATGTCAGACCACAACCGATGTGAAGATGTGGAGGAAGAACAAGTAGTCAACACCCAGACCACCATTCAGACATTGGAAAAGTTCTTGTACTTCTCGGAGGGCACCATGCAATCTTCTGGACTCTATTCTCCAGCATTCCTCGTGCTCTGGAAGATGCATAGATCATTCAGAACATGCTCTGCCCATGTCTACAAGTTTCCAAACTTGTCGCTGACAGATATTTGCAACCTAAAAATGATCAGTGTTGGCATTGTCTGTCGTTTAAGTAATTTAAAGAACTAAATAAGTCAGTGCTAGCTAACTGTCCCAATAAAGAGTTGATATAGCGTTTTACTGGCAGGGAGGTATGGCCAGACTCCAGTCATGAAGAATGTCATCATCACCCATTGAAACCATCAATCATAAACTTTGATGATATTGCACATTAACGCCACAAGAGGGAGCTTTACGGGTCTCTTCATGGAATGGACAATTTTTGGTTCACATAATTACACAAATATTTATATTATCTTGGGGATTAACACAGATTGTCAATTTAAAGTACATTAATTATGTAATTAGGTGATCTGTGGCACCAGATTCCAGGGGTCATGGACGATATAATCATTGTTTTATATATCTAAATAATCAAATAATGAGTTCATGTAACATCATCCACTTCCCTAAGGTGGCTCCAAACCAGGCTCATGAACGATGCTGTCATGATTAATTTAAATATTTTAACTACATAATTGATATTAAGATGGTCTATAATAATTGCCTCCCACATCGTGTCACCGCAATCCACTAATCATGGATTATCAAATGTCCTATTTTAATAATCAAATAACAACACAACCAGAGGATGAAATGGTCTGCCATGCACCACACAATTGCCTCTCAGTTGACTCCCACATGATTGTGGGAAACTCACAGGTTCATCCCTTATTTAATCGCAGAGCAGAGTAGAAACATGTTTAAATGCTGAACTCTCATTGTGTATGCAGGGTTTTTAGAAGATATCACATATTTAATGTTGGGGGGCTGCCTCAAAAGAGATGGACTGAAATCTAACAATCGCTAAGTCTACTCTAACAAATGGATTATCACCTTCCTGAAGGAAGTCAACAATGTCAAACTCACATTTTTGATGAATAATTGTGAGTTTTATTATCTTTTGTTCCATAGTTTTACTTCTGAGGAGAAAGAGTATCCATAAACAGAAGACACTGAACTGTTTCTCCACAGCCTATGTCCTCTGATGATTAGGTAATCTTGCATTTGTTAACCAGTAAAAGCTGTAGGCACACTTACAGAGGTTTGGCTATGACTTGGTTAGGCAAATCAAATGCTGTCATGAAAAGTTTTAGGAGATAGTTATCTTGGCTGACTGTAATGTCCCATGATAACACTTTCTCGAAGCTGCTCTCTCTTCCTTGGCCCATGATACCAGGATACAGAATGCAAGGAGGGTTGCAAGGCTACATTCATGAACCAACATTCTATCACATTCTAGTGCCCCTCCCACAGGCTTAAAGGAGTATACCCACAAATGAACTAACCCTACAGCCTCACTGAGTTTCTCACAAAAACAAAGCAGGGCTCTTTCTTTTGAGTTCTACATATTTACCCGTCTCTCAAGCTACAACATGCCTATAGTGACATAAGCATGAAAACGAAAGCATCATGGTGCCATTCAAGTACAATGATGAGTATTTTAAACCTGTTATCTATGCTTCAATTTGCTAATTTCTAGAATGGAAACAATACAGTTAATCGCCTCTACCATAATCCTTTTCTCTTTCTTGAAAATAAAATAATCTCCTCTTCATCCTCTTACCATTAGAGGAGCTTGACCCCATGGTTTCTCAGAGTTGTGTAGATTTGCATTAGGCTGATGATTAAGGATTTTGAGCAATGTCTTATGTTTCTTTCAGTCATTTTGGATTCCTCAATTGACTTTTCTATATTAAGTCCTGTATCCTGCTTTCTAATATGGTTATTTAGAGTGATTAATTGTTGGTGGTGTGTCATGTTAACAGCCCGACAGAGTTCATTAGATGAGATTCCCTGATCAGGAGATTATACAGTTATTCCATTTTTAAAATAGGTGGTCACTGTGTCCTTCATGGATCAGTTCTGTTGCAACCGCTCAGAAACTGATGATACGAAACAGTACAGTTTTTTAAAATCGTGTAATCATTCGATTGTTAAAAATCTACTATTATGTAATCAGTAATCACTGCATAAGGCAGTGTCCCCCATTCTCTGGGCACTGCTTCTGGTACCGATCTCCTGCTCTGTCAATCCCACAACAGCCACATGAGGGATGACACCATCATTACTTACACAATCAAGTAAGTTAAAAATTGGATAGTCCTCCATACTTAACTTTCAAAAGATGGAACCATACTCCAGTGACTGTCAAGGAAGTAGTACTTAGATGATTAAATAATGCCACGTGAGTAACTCCCATGGAGGAATGGCCCGACTCCCGTCAAGAAGAACAACATCTTCTTCGATTTAAATAATTAATATATAATGAAAAAATGATTGAAAAATGACATGGTGGTGCACACTTAAATCCCACATGGAGTAGTCAGAATGATCTCTTCCTGGAATAATGATGTTTTTAAAAAATTAAATTGATAATTAATTAGTGGGCCTTTTATAGTAACACTGACGAGATGGCACCAAAGTCCTAAACCTATCGCTGATGTAAAGATCTATTTACACAGCTAAATGATGAAGTAATGAGATGATATTACATCATCAACTCCCACAATCTGACTCCAAAAGGGACTTAGGGTCCATAACATTACCTGTCCTGTAAATACGTCAATTAAATGATGAATTATTACCTAATTTACTAGTTTAACATTTAAAGAAGCAAGTGTAGTATTAGATTATGTGATGGTCTGGTACAACGGTCTCCCCTAAGGAGGCTCAAAACTCCAGTGATCACTGAATACATAATGACAGATTTTCATAATTAAATGAATAAACATTAAACAAGTGGGTGGTGTTTTATGCGTGAAGCCTAAATGATTGCTCAATACTGAATAGACATTGAGTTCTTAATCTTAGATTTGAACAAAAAATGAATGAAGAGAAAGTTTCTCTTAATTTACCCTTAGAGAGATAACAAAATGATATCAACATTGATTTAAATAAGGAAAGAAAGAAAAAAAGAAAGAATTCACAATATACAATTTAACACCAACATGGTGGATCAAAACTACACTCTTCCTGGAGTAGAAAAAGACAGATTTGAAGAATGAAATAATCAGATATTTAGATAGTCTGTCACACTTGAGTCAAACAAGGTGGCACCAAACTTCAGGGATCACAGTTTATATAATGAAAGAATTTAATAATTACATCTTTAAATATGTAAGCCGTTGACCTTGTTTTGTAACATCAATTCCTTGGCAGACTTGCCAGGTATGAAACTGTATGCTGTCATCACACAATTTTAAAATGCCATCAGTTAATCGTCAGATAATCATACTGTCTTGCCTGATGAATTCTGTTGGCTTGAACTCATCACAAGCGCCTGAATCTCTGTTGTGTTGCCGCAGGACGTGAGATAATGGGCCCAATTCTGCCATAGCAGTAGTAGCCATAATGTTGATATCAGCTGAAAAGATGGCTACAGCAGGGGCATCACCAGCATAGCTGAGAGAGAGATGTTCCTCCGTGTTCTGAGTCGTCATCCTTTTGCCTGGTCTCCTTAATGGTGCCGACCTCCTAGTGCCACTCCTTCTTCTCATGGCAGATCACAACCGAAGTGAAGATGTGCAGGAAGAGCAGGTAGTCAACACCCGGACCACCGTGCCGGCCTTGATGAATCCTTGTACTTCTCGGAGGGCACCGTGCAACCTTCTCGACTCAATCACCCAGCATCCCTCGTACTCTGGGAGATGCATAGATCATTCAGAAAACGCTCTGCCCATGTCTACAACTTTCCTAACCTTGTCCCTGACAGGTATTTGCACCCTAACCATAATCGGTGATGGCACTGTCTGTCGTTTGCATAATTTAAAGAATTAAATAAGTTAGAAATAGCTAACTGTCACAATAAATAGGGGATGTAGCATTTCACTGGCAGGGAAGCATGGCCAGACTCCATTCATGAAGGATGTCATCATCATCAATTGAGACAATGAATCATAAAATGTGTAGATATTGCACATTATCTCCACAAGTGGGAGCTTTACAGGTCTCTTCATGGAATGGAGGATTGTTGTTTACATAACTATACAAATATTTACATTATCCTGGGGATTAACAGAGATTATCAATTTAAATTAATTAATTATGTAATTAGATGATCTGTGGCACCAGATTCCAGGTGTCATGGACGATACAATCATTGTTTTATATAACTAAATAATCAAATAATGATTTCATGTAACATCATCCACTTCCCTAAGGTGGCTCCAAACAAGGCTCATGAGCAATGCTGTTGTGATTAATTTAAATATTTTAACTCCATAATTGATATTAAGATGGTCTATAATAATTGCCTCCCACATCGCATCACCACAAAACACTGATCATGGATTATCTAATGTCCTATTTTAATAAACAAATAACAACATAATCAGAGGATGAAATTGTCTGCCATGCTCCACACAATTGAGTCTCAGTTGACTCCCACATGATTGTGGGAAATTCCAAGTTTCATCCCTTATTTAATCGCAGAGCAGAGTAGTAACATGTTTAAATGCTGAACTCTCATCGTGTATGCAGGGTTTTTAGAAGATATCACATATATAATGTTGGACGGCTGACTCAAAAGAGATGGACTGAAATCTAATAATCGCTAAGTCTACTCAAAAAAACGGATTATCACCTTCCTGAAGGAATTCAACAATGTCTAACTCACCTTTTTGATGAATAATCATGAGTCTTATTATCTTTTGTTCCATAGTTTTACTTCTGAGGAGAGAGAGTATTCATAAACAGAAGTCTCTGAACTGTTTCTCCACAGCCTATGTCCTCTGATGAGGTAATTTTGCATTTGGTAACCAGTAAAAGCTGTAGGCAAACTTCCAGAGGTATGGCTATGACTTGGTTAGGCAAATCAAATGCTGTCATGAAAAGTTTTAGGAGATAGTTATCTTGGGAGACTGTAATGTCCCATGATAACTCTTTCTCGAAGCTGCTCTCTTGTACTTGGCCCATGCTACCAGGATACAGAATGCAAGCAGGGTTGCCAGGCTACATTTATGAACCAACATTCTGTCACATTCTAGTGCCCCTCCCACAGGCTTAAAGGAGTATACCCACCAATGACCTAACCTTACAGCCTCACTGAGTTTCTCACAAAAACAAAGCAGGGCTCTTTCTTTTGAGTTGTACATATTTACCCGTCTCTCAAGCTACAACATGCCTATAGTGACATAAGCATGAAAACGAAAGCATCATGGTGCCATTCAAGTACAATGATGAGTATTTTAAACTTGTTATCTATGCTTCAATTTGCTAATTCTAGAATGGAAATAATACAGTTAATCGCCTCTACCATAATCCTTTTCACTTTATTGAAAATAAAATAAACTCCTCTTCATCCTCTTACCTCCTCAAGAGGAGCTTGATCCCATGGTTTCTCAGAGTTGTGTAGATTTGCATTAGGCTGATGATTAAGGATTTTGAGCAGTGTCTTATTTTTCTTTCAGTCATTTTGGATTCCTCAATTGACTGTACTCTATTAAGTCCTGTACCCCTCTTTCTAAGATGGTTATTTAGAGTTATTTATTGATGGTGGTGTGTCATGTTATCAGCCCGACAGAGTTCATTAGAAGAGATTCCCTGATCAGGAGATTATACAGTTAATCCATTTTTAAAATCGGTGCTCACTGTGTCCTTCATGTGTCAGTTCTATTGCAACCTCTCAGAAACTGATGATGCGAAACAGTACAGTTTTTTAAAATCGTGAAATCATTGATTGTTAAAAATGTACTACTACGTAATCAGTAATCAGTGCTTAAGGCAGTGTCCCCCATTCTCTGGGCACTGCTTCTGGTACCGATCTACTGCTCTGTCAATACCACATGACCATCATTACTTACACAATCAAGTAAGTTAATAATGGGATAGTCCTCCATACTTAACTTTCATAAGATAGAACCAAACTCCAGTGATTGTCAAGGAAGGAGTATTTAGATGATTAAATACTGCCACGTGATTAACTCCCATGGAGGAATGGCCCTACTCCAGTCAAGAAGAACAACATCTTCATCGATTCAAATAATTAATATATCATGAAAAGTGATTGAATAATGTCATGGTGGTGCATACTTAAATCCCACATGGAGTAGTCAGACTGTTCTCTTTCTGGAATACTGATTCATTTATAAAATTAAATTGATCATTAATTAGCTGGCGTTTGATACTAACACTGACGAGATGGCACCAAGGTCCTAAAACTATCGCTGATGTAATGACCTACTTACAGAGCTAAATGATGAAGTAATGAGATGATGTTACATCATCTACTCACAAAATCTGACTCCAAAAGGGACTTAGGGTCCATAACATTAACTGTTTTCAAATACGTTAATTAAATGATGAATTATTATTTAATTTCCTAGTTTAACAGGTAAATAAGTAAGTGTACTATTAGATGATGCTATATTCTGGCACGATGGACTCCCCTAAGGGGGCTAAAATCTTCACTGCTAACTGAATACATAATGACAGATTTTCATAATTCAATGAATAAACATTAAACTAGTGGATGGTGTTTTATGTGTGAAACCTAAAGATTGATCAATACTGAAGAGTCATTGAGTTCTTAATCATACTTTTGAACAATAAAATGAATGAATGAAAAGATAATTTCTCATAATTCACCCCTAGAGAGATAACAAAATGATATCAACATTGATTTAAATAAGATAAATAATGAAACCACAAGAGACATTTTAACACCAACAAGGGGGCTCCAGACTCCACTCTTCCTGGAGTAGAAAAAGGCAGATGAAAATAATGAAAGCATCAGATTGTTAGATCGTCGGTCACACTTGAGTCACACAAGGTGGCACCACACTTCAGCGTTCACAGATTATATAATGAAACAATTTAATGATTACATCTTTACATATCTAAGTCGTTGAACTTTTTCGTATCATCAATTCCTGGGCAGACTTGCCAGATATGAAAACGAATGTTGTCATCACGGATTTTTAATATTCCATCAGTTAATCGTCATATAATCATTCTTTCTTGCCTGGTAAATTCTGTTGGCCTGACATCCTGACCGGTGCCTGAATCTCTGTTATGTTGCAGCAGGAACTGAGGTAATTGGCCCATTCCTGGTATACCAGTAGTAGCCAAAATGTTGATACCAGCTGAAAAGGTGGCTGCAGCAGGGGCTTCAACAGCATAGCTGAGAGAGAGAGATGTTCTTCCGTGTTCTGAGTCGTCATCATTTTGCCAGGTCTCGGTGATGGTGCCGACATCCTAATGCCACTACATCTTCTATACATAGACCACAACCGATGTGAATATGTGGAGGAAGAGCAAGTAGTCAAAACCCAGACCACCATGCAGACTTTGGTAAAGTTCTTGTACTTCTCGGAGGGCACCATTCAATCTTCTGAACTCTATTTTCCAGCATTCCTAGTGGTTTGGAAGACTCATAGACCTTCAGAAGATGCTCTGTCCATGTGTACAAGTTTCCTAATATGTCGCTGACAGATATTTGCAACCTAATAATAATCGGTGTTGGCATTGTCTGTCGTTTAAGTAATTTAAAGAACTAAATAAGTCAGTGATAGCTAACTGTCCCAATAAAGAGGTGATGTAGCATTTAACTGGCAGGGAAGTATGGCCAGACTCCATTCATGAAGAATGTCATCATCATCCATTGAAACCATTAATCAAAAAATGTGATGATATTGCACATTAACGCAACAAGAGGGAGTTTTAAGGGTCTCTTCATGGAATGGACAATTTTTGGTTTACATAATTACACACATATTTACCTTATCTTGGGGAATTACACAGATTGTCAGTTTAAATACATTAATTATGTAATTAGATGATCTGTGGCACCAGATTCCATGGGTCATGGACCATTGTTTTATATAACTAAATAATCAAATATTGAGTTCATGTAACATCATCCACTTCCCTAAGGTGGCTCCAAACCAGGCTCATGAACGATGTTGTCGTGATTAATTTAAATATTTTAACTACATAATTGATATTAAGATGGTCTATAATAATTTCCTCCCACATCGGGTCACCACAATACACTGATCATGGATTATCTAATGTCCTATTTTAACAATGAAATAACCACATAATGAGAGGATGAAATGGTCTGCCATGCTCCAAATAATTGCCTCTCAGTTGACTCCCACATGATTGTGGGAAACTCCCAGGTTCATCCCTTATTTAATCGTAGAGCAGAGTAGGAACATGTTTAAATGCTGAACTCTCTTTGTGTATGCAGGGTTTTTAGAAGATATCACATATTTAATGTTGGATGGCTGCCTCAAAAGAGATGGACTGAAATCCAATAATCACTACATCCACTCTAACAAACGGATTATCACAATCCTGAAGGAAGTCAACAATGGCAAACTCACCTTTTGATGAATAAATGTGAGTCTTATTATCTTTGTGTCCATAATATTACTTGTTAGGAGAGAGAATTCATAAACAGAAGACTTTGAACTGTTTGTCCACAGACAATGTTCTCTCATGATTAGGTAATCTTGAATTTGGTAACCAGTAAAAGCTGTAGGCAAACTTCCAGATATTTGTCTGTGACTTGGTTAGGCGAATCAAATGCTGTCATTGAAAGTTTTTGGAGATAGTTATCTTGGGAGACTGTAATGTCCCATGATAACTCTTTCTCGAAGCTGCTCTCTGGTCCTTGGCCCATGCTACCAGGATACAGAATGCAAGCAGGGTTTCAAGGCAACATTTATGAACCTACATTCTGTCACATTCTAGTGCCCCACCCACATGCTAAAAGGAGCATACCTACTGATGAACTAACCTTACCACCTCACTGAGTTTCTCACAAAAAGAAAGCAGGTCTCTTTATTTTGAGTTTTACATATATACCCATCTCTCAAACTACAAAATGCCTATAGTGACATAGGCATGGCAATGAAAGCATCACTATGCCATTCAAGTGTAATGATGAGTATTTTGAACCTGTTTTCTATGCTGCAATTTTCTAATTTCTAGAAAAGAAACAATAAAATTAATTGCCTCAAGCATAATCCTTTTCCCTTTCTTGAAAATAAAATAAACTCCTCTTCATCCTCTTACCTTTAGAGGAGCTTGATCCCATGGTTTCTCAGAGTTGTGTAGATTTGCATTAGGCTGATGATTAAGGATTTTGAGCAGTGTCTTATGTTTCTTTCAGTCATTTTTGATTCCTCAATTGACTTTTCTCTACTAATTCCTGTATCCTGCTTTCTAATATGGTTATTTAGAGTGATTAATTCTTGGTGGTGTGTCATGTTATCAGCCCGACAGTGTTCATTAGAAGAGATTCCCTGATCAGGAGATTATTCAGTTATTCCATTTTGAAAATCGGTGGTCACTGTGTCCTTCATGGATCAGTTCTGTTGCAACCTCTCAGAAACTGATGATGCGAAACAGGACAGTTTTAAAATCGTGTAATCATTCGATTGTTAAAAATCTACTATTACGTAATCAGTAATCACTCCATAAGGCAGTGTCGCCCATTCTCTGGGCACTGCTTGTGGTACCGATCTCCTGCTCTGTCAATCCCACAACAGCCACATGAGGGATGACACCATCATTACTTATGCAATCAAGTAAGTTAAAAATTGGATAGTCCTCCATACTTAACTTTCAAAAGAAGGAACCATACTCCAGTGATTGTCAAGGAAGTAGTACTTAGATGATTAAATAATGCCACGTGATTAACTCCCATGGAGGAATGGCCCGACTCCCGTCAAGAAGAACAACATCTTCATCGATTTAAATAATTAATATATAATGAAAAAATGATTGAAAAATGACATGGTGGTGCACACTTAAATCCCACATGGAGTAGTCAGAATGATCTCTTCCTGGAATAATGATGTTTTTAAAAAATTAAATTGATAATTAATTAGTGGGCCTTTTATAGTAACACTGACGAGATGGCACCAAAGTCCTAAACCTAAACCTAAACCTATGTAAAGATCTATTTACACAGCTAAATGATGAAGTAATGAGATGATATTACATCATCAACTCCCACAATCTGACTCCAAAAGGGACTTAGGCTCCATAACATTACCTGTATTGTAAATATGTCAATTAAATGATGAATTATTACCTAATTTCCTAGTTTAACAGTTAAAGAAGCAAGTGTAGTATTAGATTATGTGATGGTCTGGTACAACGGTCTCCCCAAGGGAGGCTCAAAACTCCAGTGATCACTGAATACATAATGACAGATTTTCATAATTAAATGAATAAACATTAAACATGTGGATGGTGTTTTATGCGTGAAGCCTAAATGATTGCTCAATACTGAATAGACATTGAGTTCTTAATCTTAGATTTGAACAAAAAATGAATGAATAAAGAGAAAGTTTCTCATAATTCACCCTTAGAGAGATAACAAAATGATATCAACATAGATTTAAATAAGGAAAGGAAGAAAGAAAGAAAGAATTCACAAGATACAATTTAACACCAACATGGTGGATCAAGACTACACTCTTCCTGGAGTAGAAAAAGACAGATTTGAAGAATGAAATAATCAGATATTTAGATAGTCTGTCACACTTGAGTCACACAAGGTGGCGCCAAACTTCAGGGATCACAGATTATATAATGAAAGAATTTAATAATTACATCTTTAAATATGTAAGCCGTTGACCTTTTTTTGTAACATCAATTCCTGGGCAGACTTTCCAGGTATGAAACTGTATGCTGTCATCACACAATTTTAAAATGCCATCAGTTAATCGTCAGATAATCATACTGTCTTGCGTGATGAATTGGCTTGAACTCATCACAAGCGCCTGAATCTCTGTGGTGTTGTGGCAGGACGAGAGATAATGGGCCCAATTCTGGCATAGCAGTAGTAGCCACAATGTTGATAACAGCAGAAAAGATGGCTACAGCAGGGGCATCACCAGCATAGCTGAGAGAGAGAGATGTTCCTCCGTGTTCTGAGTCGTCATCCTTTTGCCAGGTCTCGGTGATGGTGCCGACCTCCTAGTGCCACTCCTTCTTCTCATGGCAGATCACAACCGGTGTGAAGATGTGGAGGAAGAGCAGGTAGTCAACACCCAGACCACTGTGCCGGCCTTGTTGAAGTCCTTGTACTTCTCGGAGGGCACCGTGCAACATTCTGGACTCAATCACCCAGCATCCCTCGTACTCTGGGAGATGCATAGATCATTCAGAAAACGCTCTGCCCATGTCTACAACTTTCCTGACCTTGTCCCTGACAGGTATTTGCACCCTAACCGTAATCGGTGATGGCACTGTCCTTCGTTTGCATAATTTAAAGAATTAAATAAGTTAGTAATAGCTAACTGTCACAATCAATAGGGGATGCAGCATTTTACTGGCAGGGAAGCATGGCCAGACTCCATTCATGAAGGATGTCATCATCACCACTTGAGTCAATGAATCATAAAATGTGTAGATATTGCACATTATCTCCACAAGAGGGAGCTTTACAGGTCTCTTCATGGAATGGAGGATTGTTGTTTACATAACTATACAAATATTTACATTATCATGGGGATTAACACAGATTGTCAGTTTAAAGTAATTAATTACGTAATTAGGTGATCTGTGGCACCAGATTCCAGGTGTCATGGACGATAAAATCATTGTTTTATATAACTAAATAATCAAATAATGAGTTCATGTAACATCATCCACTTCCCTAAGGTGGCTCCAAACCAGGCTCATGAACGATGCTGTCGTGATTAATTTAAATATTTTAACTACATAATTGATATTGAGATGGTCTATAATAATTGCCTCCCACATCGCGTCACCACAATCCACTGATCATGGATTATCTAATGTCCAATTTTAATAAACAAATAACAACATAATCAGAGGATGAAATGGTCTGCCATGCTCCACACAATTGAGTCTCAGTTGACTCCCACATGATTGTGGGAAATTCCAAGTTTCATCCCTTATTTAATCGCAGAGCAGAGTAGTAACATGTTTAAATGCTGAATTCTCATGGTGTATGCAGGGTTTTTAGAAGATATCACATATTTAATGTTGGACGGTTGCCTCAAAAGAAATGGACTGAAATCTAACAATCGCTAAGTCTACTCTAACAAACGGATTATCACCTTCCTGAAGGAATTCAACAATGTCAAACTCACCTTTTTGATGAATAATCGTGAGTCTTATTATCTTTTGTTCCATAGTTTTACTTCTGAGGAGAGAGAGTATTCATAAACAGAAGTCTCTGAACTGTTTCTCCACAGCCTATGTCCTCTGATGAGGTAATCTTGCATTTGGTAACCAGTAAAAGCCGTAGGCAAACTTCCAGAGGTATGGCTATGACTTGGTTAGGCGAATCAAATGCTGTCATGAAAAGTTTTAGGAGATAGTTATCTTGGGAGACTGTAATGTCCCAAGATAACTCTTTCTCAGCTGCTCTCTCGTCCTTGGCCCATGATACCAGGATACAGAATGCAAGCAGGGTTGCCAGGCTACATTTATGAACCAACATTCTGTCACATTCTAGTGCCCCTCCCACAGGCTTAAAGGAGTATACCCACCGATGAACTAACCTTACAGCCTCACTGAGTTTCTCACAAAAACAAAGCAGGGCTCTTTCTTTTGAGTTCTACATATTTACCCGTCTCTCAAGCTACGACATGCCTATAGTGACATAAGCATGAAAACGAAAGCATCATTGTGCCATTCAAGTACAATGATGAGTATTTTAAACCTGTTTTCTATGCTTCAATTTGCTAATTTCTAGAATGGAAACAATACAGTTAATCGCCTCTACCATCATCCTTTTCCCTTTCTTGAAAATAAAATAAATTCCTCTTCATCCTCTTACCATTAGAGGAGCTTGACCCCATGGTTTCTCAGAGTTGTGTAGATTTGCATTAGGCTGATGATTAAGGATTTTGAGCAGTGTCTTATGTTTCTTTCAGTCATTTTGGATTCCTCAATTGACTTTTCTCTATTAAGTCCTGTATCCTGCTTTCTAATATGGTTATTTAGAGTGATTAATTGTTGGTGGTAGTCATGTTATCAGCCCGACAGAGTTCATTAGATGAGATTCTCTGATCAGGAGATTATTCAGTTATTCCATTTTAAAATAGGTGGTCACTGTGTCCTTCCTGGGTCGGTTCTGTGGCAACCTCTCAGAAACTGATGATGCGAAACAGTACAGTTTTTTAAACTCGTGTAATCATTCGATTGCTAAAAATCTACTATTACGTAATCAGTAATCAGTGCATAAGGCAGTGTCCCCCATTCTCTGGGCACTGCTTCTGGTACCGATCTCCTGCTCTGTCAATCCCACAACAGCCACATGAGGGATGACACCATCATTACTTACGCAATCAAGTAAGTTAAAAATTGGATAGTCCTCCATACTTAACTTTCAAAAGATGGAACCATACTCCAGTGATTGTCAAGGAAGTAGTACTTAGATGATTAAATAATGCCACGTGAGTAACTCCCATGGAGGAATGGCCCGACTCCTGTCAAGAAGAACAACACCTTCATCGATTGAAATAATTAATATATAATGAAAAATGATTGAAAAATGGCATGGTGGTGCACACTTAAATCCCACATGGAGTAGTCAGAATGATCTCTTCCTGGAATAATGATGTTTTTAAAAAATTAAATTGATAATTAATTAGTGGGCCTTTTGTAGTAACACTGACGAGATGGCACCAAAGTCCTAAAACTATCGCTGATGTAAAGATCTATTTACACAGCTAAATGATGAAGTAATGAGATGATATTACATCATCAACTCCCACAATCTGACTCCAAAAGGGACTTATGGTCCATAACATTACCTGTATTGTAAATATGTCAATGAAATGATGAATTATTACCTAATTTCCTAGTTTAACAGTTAAAGAAGCAAGTGTAGTATTAGATTATGTGATGGTCTGGTACAACGGTCTCCCCAAGGGAGGCTCAAAACTCCAGTGATCACTAAATACATAATGACAGATTTTCATCATAAAATGAATAAACATTAAACAAGTGGATGGTGTTTTATGCGTGAAGCCTAAATGATTGCTCAATACTGAATAGACATTGAGTTCTTAATCTTAGATTTGAACAAAAAATGAATGAATAAAGAGAAAGTTTCTCATAATTCACCCTTAGAGAGATAACAAAATGATATCAACATTGATTTAAATAAGGAAAGGAAGAAAGAAAGAAAGAATTCACAAGATACAATTTAACACCAACATGGTGGATCAAGACTACACTCTTCCTGGAGTAGAAATAGACAGATTTGAAGAATGAAATAATCAGATATTTAGATAGTCTGTCACACTTGAGTCACACAAGGTGGCGCCAAACTTCAGGGATCACAGATTATATAATGAAAGAATTTAATAATTACATCTTTAAATATGTAAGCCGTTGACCTTTTTTTGTAACATCAATTCCTGGGCAGACTTGCCAGGTATGAAACTGTATGCTGTCATCACACAATTTTAAAATGCCATCAGTTAATAGTCAGATAATCATACTGTCTTGCGTGATGAATTGGCTTGAACTCATCACAAGTGCCTGAATCTCTGTTGTGTTGTGGCAGGACGTGAGATAATGGGCCCAATTCTGGCATAGCAGTAGTAGCCACAACGTTGATAACAGCTGAAAAGATGGCTACAGCAGGGGCATCACCAGCATAGCTGAGAGAGAGAGATGTTCCTCCGTGTTCTGAGTCGTCATCCTTTTGCCAGGTCTCGGTGATGGTGCCGACCTCCTAGTGCCACTCCTTCTTCTCATGGCAGATCACAACCGGTGTGAAGATGTGGAGGAAGAGCAGGTAGTCAACACCCAGACCACCGTGCCGGCCTTGATGAAGTCCTTGTACTTCTCGGAGGGCACCGTGCAACATTCTGGACTCAATCACCCAGCATCCCTCGTACTCTGGGAGATGCATAGATCATTCAGAAAACGCTCTGCCCATGTCTACAACTTTCCTGACCTTGTCCCTGACAGGTATTTGCATCCTAACCGTAATCGGTGATGGCACTGTCCTTCGTTTGCATAATTTAAAGAATTAAATAAGTTAGTAATAGCTAACTGTCACAATAAATAGGGGATGTAGCATTTTACTGTCAGGGAAGCATGGCCAGACTCCATTCATGAAGGATGTCATCATCACCAATTGAGTCAATGAATCATAATATGTGTAGATATTGCACATTATCTCCACAAGAGGGAGCTTTACAGGACTCTTCATGGAATGGAGGATTGTTGTTTACATAACTATACAAATATTTACATTATCCTGGGGATTAACACAGATTATCAGTTTAAAGTAATTAATGACGTAATTAGGTGATCTGTGGCACCAGATTCCAGGTGTCATGGACGATAAAATCATTGTTTTATATAACTAAATAATGAAATAATGAGTTCATGTAACATCATCCACTTCCCTAAGATGGCTCCAAACCAGGCTCATGAACGATGCTGTCGTGATTAATTTAAATATTTTAACTACATAATTGATATTAAGATGGTCTATAATAATTGCCTCCCACATCGCGTCACCACAATCCACTGATCATGGATTATCTAATGTCCAATTTTAATAAACAAATAACAACATAACCAGAGGATGAAATGGTCTGCCATGCTCCACACAATTGAGTCTCAGTTGACTCCCACATGATTGTGGGAAATTCCAAGTTTCATCCCTTATTTAATCGCAGAGCAGAGTAGTAACATGTTTAAATGCTGAACTCTCATTGTGTATGCAGGGTTTTTAGAAGATATCACATATTTAATGTTGGACGGCTGCCTCAAATAGATGGACTGAAATCTAACAATCGCTAAGTCTACTCTAACAAACGGATTATCACCTTCCTGAAGGAATTCAACAATGTCAAACTCACCTTTTTGATGAATAATCGTGAGTCTTATTATCTTTTGTTCCATAGTTTTACTTCTGAGGAGAGAGAGTATTCATAAACAGAAGTCTCTGAACTGTTTCTCCACAGCCTATGTCCTCTGATGAGGTAATCTTGCATTTGGTAACCAGTAAAAGCCGTAGGCAAACTTCCAGAGGTATGGCTATGACTTGGTTAGGCGAATCAAATGCTGTCATGAAAAGTTTTAGGAGATAGTTATCTTGGGAGACTGTAATGTCCCAAGATAACTCTTTCTCGAAGCTGCTCTCTCGTCCTTGGCCCATGATACCAGGATACAGAATGCAAGCAGGGTTGCCAGGCTACATTTATGAACCAACATTTTGTCACATTCTAGTGCCCCTCCCACAGGCTTAAAGGAGTATACCCAACGATGAAGTAACCCTACAGCCTCACTGAGTTTCTCACAAAAACAAAGCAGGGCTCTTTCTTTTGAGTTCTACATATTTACCCGTCTCTCAAGCTACAACATGGCTATAGTGACATAAGCATGAAAACGAAAGCATCTTTGTGTCATTCAAGTACAGTGATGAGTATTTTAAACCTGTTTTCTATGCTGCAATTTGCTAATTTCTAAATGGAAACAATACAGTTAATCGCCTCTACCATCATCCTTTTCCCTTTCTTGAAAATAAAATAAATTCCTCTTCATCCTCTTACCATTAGAGGAGCTTGACCCCATGGTTTCTCAGAGTTGTGTAGATTTGCATTAGGCTGATGATTAAGGATTTTGAGCAGTGTCTTATGTTTCTTTCGGTCATTTTGGATTCCTCAATTGACTTTTCTCTATTAAGTCCTGTATCCTGCTTTCTAATATGGTTATTTAGAGTGATTATTTGTTGGTGGTGTGTCATGTTATCAGCCCGACAGAGTTCATTAGATGAGATTCCCTGATCAGGAGATTATTCAGTTATTCCATTTTTAAAATAGGTGGTCACTGTGTCCTTCATGGGTCAGTTCTGTTGCAACCTCTCAGAAACTGATGATGCGAAACAGTACAGTTTTTTAAAATCGTGTAATCATTCGATTGTTAAAAATCTACTATTACGTAATCAGTAATCACTGCATAAGGCAGTGTCCCCCATTCTCTGGGCACTGCTTCTGGTACCGATCTCCTGCTCTGTCAATCCCACAACAGCCACATTTGGGATGACACCATCATTACTTACACAATCAAGTAAGTTAAAAATTGGATAGTCCTCCATACTTAACTTTCAAAAGATGGAACCATACTCCAGTGATTGTCAAGGAAGTAGTACTTAGATGATTAAATAATGCCACGTGATTAACTCCCATGGAGGAATGGCCCGACTCCTGTCAAGAAGAACAACATCTTCATCTATTGAAATAATTAATATATAATGAAAAAATGATTGAAAAATGACATGGTGGTGCACACTTAAATCCCACATGGAGTAGTCAGAATGATCTCTTCCTGGAATAATGATGTTTTTAAAAAATTAAATTGATAATTAATTAGTGGGCCTTTTATAGTAACACTGACGAGATGGCACCAAAGTCCTAAACCTATCGCTGATGTAAAGATCTATTTACACAGCTAAATGATGAAGTAATGAGATGATATTACATCATCAACTCCCACAATCTGACTCCAAAAGGGACTTAGGGTCCATAACATTACCTGTCTTGTAAATACGTCAATTAAATGATGAATTATTACCTAATTTCCTAGTTTAACAGTTAAAGAAGCAAGTGTAGTATTAGATTATGTGATGGTCTGGTACAACGGTCTCCCCTAAGGAGGCTCAAAACTCCAGTGATCACTGAATACATAATGACAGATTTTCATCATAAAATGAATAAACATTAAACAAGTGGATGGTGTTTTATATGTGAAGCCTAAATGATTGCTCAATACTGAATAGACATTGAGTTCTTAATCTTAGATTTGAACAAAAAATGAATGAATAAAGAGAAAGTTTCTCATAATTCACCCTTAGAGAGATAACAAAATGATATCAACATTGATTTAAATAAGGAAAGGAAGAAAGAAAGAAAGAATTCACAAGATACAATTTAACACCAACATGGTGGATCAAGACTACACTCTTCCTGGAGTAGAAATAGACAGATTTGAAGAATGAAATAATCAGATATTTAGATAGTCTGTCACACTTGAGTCACACAAGGTGGCGCCAAACTTCAGGGATCACAGATTATATAATGAAAGAATTTAATAATTACATCTTTAAATATGTAAGCCGTTGACCTTTTTTGTAACATCAATTCCTGGGCAGACTTGCCAGGTATGAAACTGTATGCTGTCATCACACAATTTTAAAATGCCATCAGTTAATCGTCAGATAATCATACTGTCTTGCGTGATGAATTGGCTTGAACTCATCACAAGCGCCTGAATCACTGTTGTGTTGTGGCAGGACGTGAGATAATGGGCCCAATTCTGGCATAGCAGTAGTAGCCACAATGTTGATAACAGCTGAAAAGATGGCTACAGCAGGGGCATCACCAGCATAGCTGAGAGAGAGAGATGTTCCTCCGTGTTCTGAGTCGTCATCCTTTTGCCAGGTCTCGGTGATGGTGCCGACCTCCTAGTGCAACTCCTTCTTCTCATGGTAGAATACAACCAATGTGAAGATGTGGAGGAAGAGCAAGTAGTCAACACCCAGACCACCATGCAGACCTTGGAAATGTTCTTGTACTTCTCGGAGGGCACCATGCAATCTTCTGGACTCTATTCTCCAGCATTCCTAGTGGTCTGGAAGACGCATAGGCATTCAGAAAATGCTCTGCCCATGTCTACAAGTTTCCTAATTTGTCGCTGACAGATATCTGCAACCTACTAATAATCGGTGTTGGCATTGTCTGTCGTTTAAGTAATTTAAAGAATTAAATAAGTCAGTGAATGCTAACTGTCCCAATAAAGAGGTGATGTAGCATTTAATTGGCTGGGAAGTATGGCCCGACTCCAGTCATGAAGAATGTCATCATCATCCATTGAAACCATGAATCATAAACTGTGATGATATTGAACATTAACGACACAAGAGGGAGCTTGACGGGTCTCTTCATGGAGTGGACAATTTTTGGTTTACATAATTACACGCAATTTTACATTATCTTGGGGATCAACACAGATTGTCAATTTAAATACATTAATTATTTAATTAGATGATCTGTGGCACTAGATTCCAGGTGTTATGGACGATATAATCATTGTTTTATATAACTAAATAATCAAATAATGAGTTCATGTAACATCATCCACTTCCCTAAGGTGGCTCCAAACCAGGCTCATGAACGATGCTGTCGTGATTAATTCAAATATTTTAACTACATAATTGTTATTAAGATGGTCTATAATAATTGCCTCCCACATCATGTCACCGCAATCCAGTGATCATGGATTATCTAATGTCCTATTTTAATAGACATATAACAACATAATCAGAGGATGAAATGATCTGCCATGCTCCACACAATTGAGTCTCAGTTGACTCCCAAATGATTGTGGGAAACTCCCAGATCCATCCCTTATTTAATCGCAGAGCACAGAAGGAACATGATTAAATGCTGAACTGTAATTTTGTATGCAGGGTTTTTAGAAGATATCACATATTTAATGTTGGACTGCTGCTTCAAAAGAAATGGACTGAAATCTAATAATCGCTAAGTCTACTCTAACAAACGGATTATCACCTTCATGAAGGAAGTCAACAATGTCAAACTCAACTTTTTGATGAATAATCGTGAGTCTTATTATCTTTTGTACCATAGTATTACTTCTGAGGAAAGAGAGTATTCATAAACAGAAGACTCTGAACTGTTTCTCCACAGACTATGTCCTCTGATGATTAGGTAATCTTGCATTTGGTAAACAGTAAATGCTGTAGGCATCTTCCAGCGGTATGGCTATGACTTGGTTAGGCGAATCAAATGCTATCATGAATAGATTTAGGAGATAGATATCTTGGCAGTCTGTAATGTCCCATGATAACACTTTCTCGAAGCTGCTCTCTCGTTCTTGGCCCATGATACCAGGATACAGAATGCAAGGAAGTTTGCCAGACAACATTTATGAACCAACGTTCTTTCACATTCTAGTGCCCCTCCCACAGGATTAAACGAGTATACCCAACGATGAAGTAACCCTACAGCCTCACTGAGTTTCTCACAAAAATGAAGCAGGGCTCTTTCTTTTGAGTTCTACATATTTACCTGTCTCTCAAGCTACAACTAGCCTATAGTGACATAAGTATGAAAACGAAAGCATCATTGTGCGATTCAATTACAATGATGAGTATTTTAAACCTGTTTTCTATGCTTCAATTTGCTAATTTCTAGAATGGAAACAATACAGTTAATCGCCTCTATCATAATCCTTTTCTCTTTATTGAAAATAAAATAAACTCCTCTTCATCCTCTTACCATTAGAGGAGCTTGATCCCATGGTTTCTCAGAGTTGTGTAGATTTGCATTAGGCTGATGATTAAGGATTTTGAGCACTGACTTATGTTTCTTTCAGTCATTTGGAATCCTCATTTGACTGCTCTCTATTAATTCCTGTACCTCGCTTTCTAAGATAGTTATTTAGAGTTATTTATTGTTGGTGGTGTGTCATGTTATCAGCCCGACATTTCATTAGATGAGATTCCCTGATCAGGAGATTATACAGTTATTCCATTTTTAAATAAGTAAGTGTACTATTAGATGATGCTATGTTCTGGCACGATGGACTCCCCTAAGGAGGCTAAAATCTTCACTGGTCACTGAATACGTAAAGACAGATTTTCATAATTCAATGAATAAACATTAAAATAGTACACTTACTTATATACCTGTTAAACTAGGAAATTAAATAATTCATCATTTAATTAACGTATTTGAAATACAAGTAATGTTATGGACCCTAATTCCCTTTTGGAGTCAGATTTTGTGAGTAGACGATGTAACATCATCTCAATACTTCATCATTTAGCTCTGGAAATAGGTCATTACATCAGCGATAGTTTTAGGACTTTGGTGCCTTCTCGTCAGTGTTAATATAAAATTCCGGCTAATTAATTATCAATTTAATTTTATAAATAAAACATTAATCCAGGAAGAGATCAGTCTGACTACTCCATATGGGATTTAAGTTTGCACCACCATAACATTATTCAATCATTTTTCCTTTTATATCAATTATTTGAACCAATGAAAATGTTGTTCTTCTTCACTGGAGTAGGGCCATTCCTCCATGGCAGTTAATCATGTGGCAGTGTTTATTCATCTAAGTACTCCTTCCTTGACAATCACTGGAGTTTGGTTCCATCTTATGAAAGTTAAGTATGGAGGACTATCCAATTTTGAACTTATTTGATTGCATAAGTAATGATGGTGTTATCCTTCATTTGGCTGCTGTGAGATTGACACAGCAGGAGATTGGTACCAGAAGCAGTGCCCAGAGAATGGGGGACATGGCCTTATACAGTGATTACTGATTACGTAGTAGTACATTTTAACAATCGAATGATCACATGATTTTTTTAAAAAACTGTACTGTTTCACATCATCAGTTTCTGAGAGGTTGCAACAGAACTGACCCTTGAAGGACACAGTTACCACCGATTTTAAAAATGGAATAACTGAATAATCTCCTGATCAGGGAACTCAACTAATGAACTCTGTCGGGCTGATAACATGACACACCACAAACAATAAATATCTCTAAATAACCATATTAGAAAGCAGGATACAGGAATGAATAGAGAACAGTCCATTGAGGAATCCAAAATGACTGAAAGAAACATAAGACACTGCTCAAAATCCTTAATCATCAGCCTAATGCAAATCTAAACAACTCTGAGAAACCATGGGATCAAGCTCCTCTAAAGGTAAGAGGATGAAGACGAGTTTATTTTATTTTCAATAAAGAGAAAAGGACTATGGTAGAGGCGATTAATTGTATTGTTTCCGTTCTAGAAATTAGAAAACTGAAGCATAGAAAACAGGTTTAAAATACTCATCATTGTACTTGAATGGCACAATGATGCTTTCGTTTTAATGCTTATGTCATTATAGGCAAGTTGTAGCTTGAGAGACTGGTATATATGAAGAACTGAAAGGAAAGAGCCCGGTTTTTTTGTGAGAAACTCAGTGAGGCTGTAAGGTTAGTTCATCGGTGGGTATACTCCTTTAAGCATGTGGGAGGGGCACTAGAGTGTGACAGAATGTTGGTTCATAAATGTTGCCTGGCAACTCTGTTGCATTCTGTATCCTGGTATCATGGGCCAAGGACTAGACAGCAGCTTCGAGAAAGTGTTATCGTGGGACAGTACAGTCTCCCAAGATAACTATCTCCTAAAACTTTTAATGGCAGCATTTGATTCGCCTAAATAAGTCATAGCCACACCTCTGGAAGTGTGCCAATAGCTTTTACTGACTACCATATTCACGATTACCTAATCATCAGAGAACATAGTCTGTGGAGAAACAGTTCAAATTCTTCTGTTTATGAATACTCTCTCTCCTAAGAAGTCACACTATGGAACAAAAGACAAATAAGACTCACAATTATTCATCAAAAGGTGAGTTTGCCATTGATGATTTCCGTTAGGATGGTGGTAATCTATTTGTTAGTGTAGACTTTGTGATTATTGGATTTCAATACATCTCTTTTGAGGCAGATGCCCAACATTAAATATGTGATATCTTCTAAAAACCCTGCATCCACAATGACAGTTCAGCATTTAAACATGTTACTACTCTGCACTGCGACTAAATAACTGTTGAAACTGCGAGTTTCCCACAATCATGTGGGAGTCAACTGAGACTCCATTGTGTGGAGCATGGCAGACCATTTCATCCTCTGATTATGTTGTTATTTGATTATTAAATTAGGAAATTAGATAATCCATGATCAGTGGGTTGTGGTGACGCGATGTAGGAGGCGATTATCATAGACCATCTTAATATCAATTATGTAGTTAAAATATTTCAATTTATCACGACAGCATTGTTCATAAGCCTGGTTTGGAACCACCTTAGTGAAGTGGATGATGTTACATGAACTCATTATTTGATTATATAATTATATAAAACAATGATTATATCGTCCATGACATCTGGAATCTGGTGCCACAGATCATCTAATTACATAATTAATGAATTTAAATTGACAATCTGTGTTAATCCCCAAGATAATGTAAATAGTTGTATAGTTATGCAATCAACAATCCTCCATTCCAAAAAGAGACCTGTAAAGCTCCCTTTTGTGGAGTTAATGGGCAATATCATCACATTTTAAGATTCATTTTTTCAATTGATGATGATGACATCCTTCATGCCTGGATTCTGACCATGCTTCCCTGCCAGCAAAATGCTACATCACCTATTTATTGTGACAGTTAGGTATTGCTGACATATTAAATTCTTTAAATTATATAAATGACCGACAATGACATCACCGTTTCCTGTTAGGGTGCAAATATCATTCAGGGACAAGATTAGGAAAGATGTAGACATGGGCAGAGCATTTTCTGAATGATCTATGCATCTCCCTGAGTACGAGGGATGCTGGATGTTTGAGTCCAAAAGGTTGCACGGTGCCGACCGAGAAGTACAAGGACTTCACCAAGGCCGGCACGGTGGTCTGGGTATTGACTACCTGCTCTTCCTCCACATCTTCATATCAGTTGTGATCTACCATGAGAAGAAGGAGTGGCACTAGGAGGTCGGCACCATCACCGAGACCTGGCTAAAGGATGACAACTCAGAACATGGAAGAATATCACTATCTCAGCTATGCTGGTGATGCCCCTGCTGCACCCACCTTTTCAGCTGATATCAACATTTTGGCTACTAATGGTATGCCAGGAATGGGCCAATTACCTTAGGTCCTGCCGCAACACAACAGAGATTCAGGCACCGTTGAGGATGTCAGGCCAACAGAATTCACCAGGCAAGAAAGTATGATTATCTGACGATTAAGTGATGGAATATTTAAAAATCTGAGATGACAGCATCCGTTTTCATATCTGGCAAATCTGCCCAGGAATTGATTATACGACAAATTTCAACGACTTAGTTATGTAAAGATGTAATTATTAAATTGTTTCATTATATAATCTGTGAACCCTGAAGTGTGGTGCCACCTTGTGTGACTCAAGTGTGACAGACGATCTAACAATCTTATGCTGTCATTATTTAAATCTGTGTTTTTCTACTCCAGGAAGAGTGGAGTCTGGAGCCCCCTTGTTGGTGTTAAAATGTCTCTTGTGATTTCAATATTTATGTATTTAAATCAATGTTGATCTCATTTTCTTATCAGTCTAGGGGTGAATTCTGAGAAATTATCTCTCCATTCATTCATTTTATTGTTCAAATCTATGATTAAGAACTCAATGACTCTTCAGTATTGGTCAATCTTTAGGTTTCGAGCATATAACACCATCCACTAGTGTAAAATTTTTCATTGAATTATGAAAATCTGTCATTATGTATTCAGTGACCACTAAAGTTTTTAGCCTCCTTAGGGGAGTCCATCGTGCCTGAACATCGCATCATCTACTAGTACACTTACTTATTTATCGGTTAAACTAGGAAATTAAATAATAATTCATCACTTAATTAACGTGTTTGAAATACAGGTAATGTTATGAACCCTAAGTCCCTTTTGGAGCCAGATTTTGTGAGTAGACGATGTAACATCATCTCATTACTTCATCATTTAGCTCTGTAAGTAGGTCATTACATCAGCGATAGTTTTAGGACTTTGGTGCCATCTCGTCAGTGTTAATATAAAACGCCAGCTAATTAATTATCAATTTGATTTTAAAATAAATAATTATTCCAGGAAGACGTCAGTCTGACTACTCCATGTGGGATTGAAGTATGCACCACCATGTCATTATGCAATCATTTTTCATTATATATTAATTATTTGAATCGATGAAGATATTTTTCTTCTTGACTGGAGTAGGGCCATTCCTCCATGGGAGTTATTCAATTGGCAGTATTTCATCATCTAAGTACTCCTTCCTTGACAATCACTGGGTTTTGGTTCCATCTTATAAATGTTGAGTATGGAGGACTATTCACTTATTAACTTACTTGATTGTGTAAGTAATGATGGTAACGTGGGATTGACAGAGCAGGAGATCGTTACCAGAAGCAGTGCCCAGAGAATGGGGGACACTGCCTTGTAGAGTGATTACTGATTACGTAGTAGTACATTTTTAACAATCAAATGATTACACGATTTTAAAAAACTGTACTGTTTGGCATCATCAGTTTCTGAGAGATTGCAATAGAAATGACCCATGAAGGACACAGTGACCAGCGATTTTAAAAATGGAATAACTGTATAATCTCCTGATCAGGGAATCTCATCTAATGAACTCTGTCGGGCTGATAACATGACACACCACCATCAATAAATAACTCTAAATAACCATCTTAGAAAGAGGGGTACAGGACTTAATAGAGTACAGTCAATTGAGGAATCCAAAATGACTGAAAGAAAAATAAGACACTGCTCATAATCCTTAATCATCAGCCTAATGCAAATCTACACAACTCTGAGAAACCATGGGATCAAGCTCCTCTAATGGTAAGAGGATGAAGAGGAGTTTATTTTATTTTCAATAAAGAGAAAAGGATTATGGTAGAGGCGATTAACTGTATTGTTTCCATTCTAGAAATTAGCAAATTGAAGCATAGAAAACAGGTTTAAAATACTCATCATTGTCCTTGAATGGCACAATGATGCTTTCGTTTTCATGCTTATGTCACTATAGGCATGTTGTACCTTGAGAGACGTGTAAATATGTAGAACTCAAAAGAAAGAGCCCTGCTTTGTTTTTGTGAGAAACTCAGTGAGGCTGTAAGGTTAGTGCATTGGTGGGTATACTCCTTTAAGCCTATGGGAGGGGCACTAGAATGTGACAGAATGTTGGTTCATAAATGTAGCCTGGCAACCCTGCTTGCATTCTGTATCCTGGTATCATGGGCCAAGGACGAGAGAGCAGCTTCGAGAAAGAGTTATCTGGGGACATTACAGTCTCCCTAGATAACTATCTCCTAAAACTTTTCATGACAGCATTTGATTCTCCTAACCAAGTCATAGCCATACCTCTGGAAGTTTGCCTACAGCTTTTACTGGTTACCAAATGCAAGATTACCTCATCAGAGGACATAGGCTGTGGAGAAACAGTTCAGAGACTTCTGTTTATGAATACTCTCTCTCCTCAGAAGTAAAACTATGGAACAAAAGATAATAAGACTCACGATTAATCATCAAAAAGGTGAGTTTGACATTGTTGAATTCCTTCAGGAAGGTGATAATCCGTTTGTTAGAGTAGACTTAGCGATTGTTAGATTTCAGTCCATCTCTTTTGAGGCAGCCGTCCAACATTAAATATGTGATATCTTCTAAAAACCCTGCATACACAATGAGAGTTCAGCATTTAAATATGTTACTACTCTGCTCTGCGATTAAATAAGGGATGAAACTTGGAATTTCCCACAATCATGTGGGAGTCAACTGAGACTCAAATGTGTGGAGCATGGCAGACCATTTCATCCTCTGATTATGTTGTTATTTGTTTATTAAAATTGGACATTAGATAATCCATGATCAGTGGATTGTGGTGACTCGATGTGGGAGGCAATTATTATAGACCATCTTAATATCAATTATGTAGTTAAAATATTTACATTAATCATGACAGCATCGTTCATGAGCCTGGTTTGGAGCCACCTTAGTGAAGTGGATGATGTTACATGAACTCATTATTTGATTATTTAGTTATATAAAACAATGATTTTATCGTCCATGACACCTGGAATCTGGTGCCACAGATCACCTAATTACATAATTAATTACTTTAAACTGACAATCTGTGTTAATCCCCAGGATAATGTAAATATTTGTATAGTTATGTAAACAACAATCCTCCATTCCATGAAGAGACCTGTAAAGCTCCCTCTTTTGGAGATAATGTGCAATATCATCACAGTTTATGATTCATGGTTTCAATGGATGATGATGATATTCTTCATGAATTGAGTCTGGCCATGCTTCCCTGCCAGCAAAATGCTACATCCCCTATTTATTGTGACAGTTAGCTATTACTAACTTATTTAATTCTTTAAATTATGCAAACGACAGACAGTGCCATCACCGATTATGGTTATGGTGCAAATACCTGTCAGGGACAAGGTTAGGAAAGTTGTAGACATGGGCAGAGCGTTTTCTGAATGATCTATGCATCTCCCAGAGTACAAGCGATGCTGGGTGATTGAGTCCAGAATGTTGCACGGTGCCCTCCGAGAAGTACAAGGACTTCATCATGGCCGGCTCGGTGGTCTGGGTGTTGACTACCTGCTCTTACTCCACATCTTCACATCGGTTGTGATCTGCCATGAGAAGAAGGAGTGGCACTAGGAGGTCGGCACCATCACCGAGACCTGGCAAAAGGATGATGACTCAGAACACGGAGGAACATCTCTCTCTCTCAGCTATGCTGGTGATGCCCCTGCTGTAGCCATCTTTTCAGCTGTTATCAACATTGTGGCTACTACTGCTATGCCAGAATTGGGCCCATTATCTCACGTCCTGCCACAACACAACAGAGATTCAGGTGTTTGTGATGATATCAGGCCAACAGAATTCATAAGGCGAGACAGTATGATTATCTGACGATTAACTGATGGCATTTTAAAATTGTGTGATGACAGCATACAGTTTCATACCTGGCAAGTCTGCCCAGGAATTGATGTTACAAAACAAGGTCAACGGCTTACATATTTAAAGATGTAATTATTAAATTCTTTCATTATATAATCTGTGATCCCTGAAGTTTGGTGCCACCTTGTGTGACACAAGTGTGACAGACTATCTAAATATCTCATTATTTTATTCTTCAAATCTCTCTTTTTCTGCTCCAGGAAGAGTGTAGTCTTGATCCACCATGTTGGTGTTAAATTGTATCTTGTGAATTCTTTCTTTCTTTCTTCCTTTCCTTATTTATATCAATGTTGATATATTGTTGATATAAGGGTGAATTATGAACAACTTTCTCTTTATTCATTCATTTTTTGTTCAAATCTAAGATTAAGAACTCAATGTCTATTCATTATTGAGCAATCATTTAGGCTTCACGCATAAAACACCATCCACTTGTTTAATGTTTATTCATTTCATTATGAAAATCTGTCATTATGTATTCAGTGATCACTGGAGTTTTGAGCCTCCTTAGGGGAGACCATTGTACCAGACCATCACATAATCTAATACTACACTTGCTTCTTTAACTGTTAAACTAGGAAATTAGGTAATAATTCATCATTTAATTGACATATTTACAATACAGGTAATGTTATGGACCATAAGTCCCTTTTGGAGTCAGATTGTGGGAGTTGATGATGTAATATCATCTCATTACTTCATCATTTAGCTGTGTAAATAGATCTTTACATCAGCGATAGGTTTAGGACTTTGGTGCCATCTCGTCAGTGTTAATATAATAGGCCCACAAATTAATTATCAATTTGATTTTTTTAAAAACATCATTATTCCAGGAAGAGATCATTCTGACTACTCCAGGTGGGATTTAAGTGTGCACCACCATGTCATTTTTCAATCATTTTTCATTATATATTAATTATTTAAATCGATGAAGATGTTGTTCTTCTTGACGGCAGTCGGGCCATTCCTCCATGGGAGTTAATCACGTGGCATTATTTAATCATCTAAGTACTACTTCCTTGACAATCACTGGAGTATGGTTCCATCTTTTGAAAGTTAAGTATGGAGGACTATCCAATTTTTAACTTACTTGATTGCGTAAGTAATGATGGTGTCATCCCTCATGTGGCTGTTGTGGGATTGACAGAGCAGGAGATCGGTACCAGAAGTAGGGCCCAGAGAATGGGGGACACTGCCTTATGCAGTGATTACTGATTATGTAATAGTAGATTTTTAACAATCGAATATTACACGAAACTGTACTGTTTCGCATCATCAGTTTCTGAGAGGTTGCAAAAGAACTGACCCATGAAGGACACAGTGACCACCGATTTTAAAAAAGGAACAACTGAATAATCTCCTGATCAGGGGATCTCATCTCATGAACTCTGTCGGGCTGATAACATGACATACCACCAACAATTAATCACTTTAAATAACCATATTAGAAAGCAGGATACAGGACTTAATAGAGAACAGTCAATTGAGGAATCCAAAAATGACTGAAAGAAACATAAGACACTGCTCAAAATCCTTAATCATCAGCCTAATGCAAATCTAAACAACTCTGAGAAACCATGGGATCAAGCTCCTCTAATGGTTAGAGGATGAAGAGGAGTTTATTTTATTTTCAATAAAGAGAAAAGGATTATGGTAGAGGTGATTCGTTGTATTGTTTCCATTCTAGAAATTAGCAAATTGAAGAATTGAAAACAAGAGTAAAATTCTCATCATTGTAATTGAATGGCACAATGATTCTTTCGTTTTCATGCTTATGTCACTATAGGCATGTTGTAGCTTGAGAGACTGGTAAATATGTAGAACTCAAAAGAAAGAGCCGTGCTTGGTATTTGTGAGAAACTCAGTGAGGCTGTAGGGTTAGTTCCCCGGTGGGTATACTCCTTTAAGCATGGGGAAGGGCACTAGAATGTGACAGAATGTTGGTTCATAAATGTAGCCTGGCAACCCTGCTTGCATTCTGTATCCTGGTAGCTTGGGCCAAGGACGAGAGAGCAGCTTCGAGAAAGTTTTATCATGGGACATTACAGTCTGCCAAGATAACTATCTCCTAAACCTTTTCATGACAGCATTTGATTCGCCTAACCAAGTCAGAGCCACACCTCTGGAAGTGTGCCTAGAGCTTTTCCTGGTTGCCAAATTCAAGATTACCTAATCATCAGAGAACATAGTCTGTGGAGAAACAGTTCAGAGTCTTCTGTTTATGAATACTCTCTCTCCTCAGAAGTAAAACTATGGAGCAAAAGATAATAAGACTACGATTATTCATCAAAAATGTGAGTTTGACATTGTTGACTTCCTTCAGGAAGGTGATAATCCGTTTGTTAGAGTAGACTTAGGGATTCTTAGATTTCAGTCCATCTATTTTGAGGCAGCCTTCCAACATTAAATATGTGATATCTTCTAAAAACCCTGCATACACAATGACAGTTCAGCATTTAAACATGTTACTCCTGTACTCTGCGATGAAATAAGGGGTGAACCTGGGAGTTTCCCACAATCATGTGGGAGGCAACTGAGAGAAAATTGTGTGGAGAATGGCAGACCATTTCATCCTCTGCTTATGTTGTTATTCAATTATTAAAATAGGACATTAGATAATCCATGATCAGTGGATTGTGGTTATGCGATGTGGGAGGCAAGTATCATAGACCATCTTAATATCAATTATATAGTTAAAATATTTACATTAATCACGACAGCATCGTTCATGAGCCTGGTTTGGAGCCACCTTAGGGAAGTGGATGATGTTACATGAACTCATTATTTGATTATTTAATTATACAAAACAATGATTATATCGTCCATGACACCTGGAATCTGGTGCCACAGATCATCTAATTACATAATTAATGTATTTAAATTGACAATCTGTGTGAATCCCCCAGATAATGTAAATATTTGTATAGTAATGTAAACAACAATCCACCATTCCAGGAAGAGACCGTCAAGCTCCCACTTGTGGCGTTAATGTGCAATATCATCACAGTTTATGATTCATGGTTTCAATGGATGATGATGATATTCTTCATGACTGGAGTCTGGCCATACTTCCCAGCCAATTAAATGCTACATCACCTCTTTATTGGGACAGTTAGCTATCACTGACTTATTTAATTCTTTAAATTACTTAAACGACAGACAATGCCAACACCGATTATTAGTAGGCTGCAGATATCTGTCAGCGACAAATTAGGAAACTTGTAGACATGGGCAGAGCATTTTCTGAATGTGTATGCGTCTTCCAGACCACTAGGAATGCTGGAGAATAGAGTCCAGAAGATTGCATGGTGCCTTCCGAGAAGTACAAGTACTTTTCCAAGGTCTGCTTGGTGGTCTGGGTGTTGACTACTTGCTCTTCCTCCACATCTTCCCATCGGTTGTGGTCTACGTCTAAAAGATGTAGCAGCACTAGGAGGTCGGCACCATCACCGAGACCTGGCAAAAGGATGACGACTCAGAACACGGAAGAACATCTCTCTCTCAGCTATGCTGTTGATGCCCCTTCTGCAGCCAATTTTTCAGCTGATATCAACATTTTGGCTACTACTGGTATGCCAGGAATGGGCCAATTACCTCAGGTCCTGCCGCAACACAACAGAGATTCAGGCACCGGTGAGGATGTCAGGCCAACAGAATTCACCAGGCAAGAAAGTATTATTATCTGACGATTAACTGATGGAATATTAAAAATCCGTGATGACAGCATCTGTTTTCATATCTGGCAATTCTGCCCAGGTATTGATGATACGAAAAATGTTCAACGACTTAGATATGTAAAGATGTAAACATTAAATTGTTTCATTATATAATCTGTGAACCCTGAAGTGTGGTGCCACCTTGTGTGACTCAAGTGTGACAGACGATCAAACAATCTGATGCTTTCATTATTTAAATCTGTCTTTTCTACTCCCGGAAGAGTGGAGTCTTGAGACCCCTTGTTTGTGTTAAAATGTCTCTTGTGATTTCATTATTTATTTATTTAAATCAATGTTGATCTCATTTTGTTATCTGTCTAGGGGTGGATTATGAGAAATTATCTCTTCATTCATTCACTTTATTGATCAAATCTATGATTAAGAACTCAATGACTCTTCAGTATTGGTCAATCTTTAGGTTTCGTGCATATAACACCATCCACTAGATTAATATTTATTCATTGAATTATGAAAATCTGTCATTATGTATTCAGTGACCACTGAAGTTTTTAGGCTCCTTAGGGGAGTCCATCGTGCCAGAACATAGCATCATCTAATAGTACACTTACTTATCTACCTGTTAATCTAGGAAAGTAAATAATAATTCATCACTTAATTAAAGTATTTGAAATACAGGTAATGTTATGGACCCTAAGTCCCTTTGGAGTCAGATTTTGTTAATAGACGATGTAATATCAGCTCATTACTTCATCATTTAGCTCTGTAAATAGGTCATTACATCAGCGATAGTTTTAGGACTTTGGTGCCATCTCGTCAGTGTTAGTATAAAACACCAGCTAATTAATTATCAATTTAATTTTATAAATAAATCATTATTCCAGGAAGAGACCAGTCTGACTACTCCATGTGGGATTTAAGTATGCACCACCATGACATTACTCAATCGTTTTTCATTATATATTCCTTATTTGAATCGATGAAGATGTTTTTCTTCTTGACTGGAGTAGGGCCATTCCTCCATGGGAGTTAATCACGTGGCAGTATTTAATCATCTAAGTACTCCTTCCTGGACAATCACTGGAGTTTGGTTCCATCTTATGAAAGTTAAGTATGGAGGACCATCCCATTATTAACTTACTTGATTGCGTAAGTAATGATGGTGTCATCCATCATGTGGCTGCTGTGGGATTGACACAGCAGCAGATCGGTACCAGAAGCAGTGCCCAGAGAATGGGGGACACGGCCTCATACAGTGATTACTGATTACGTAGTAGTAGGTTTTTAACAATCGAATGATTACACGATTTTAAAAAAACTGTACTGTTTCGCATCATCAGTTTCTGCGAGGTTGCAACGGAACTGACCCATGAAGGACACAGTGACCACCGATTTTAAAAAAGGAATAACTGTATAATCTCCTGATCAGGGGATCTCATCTCATGAACTCTGTCGGGCTGATAACATGACACACCACCAACAATAAATAACTCTAAATAACCATCTTAGAAAGCGGGGTACAGGACTTAATAGAGAACAGTCAATTGAGGAATCCAAAATGACTGAAAGAAACATAAGACACTGCTCAAAATCCTTAATCATCAGCCTAATGCAAATCTAAACAACTCTGAGAAACCATGGGATCAAGCTCCTCTAATGGTAAGAGGATGAAGAGGAGTTTATTTTATTTTCAATAAAGAGAAAAGGATTATGGTAGAGGCGATTAACTGTATTGTTTCCATTCTAGAAATTAGCAAATTGAAGAATTGAAAACAAGAGTAAAATACTCATCATTGTACATGAATGGCACAATGATTCTTTCGTTTTCATGCTTATGTCACTATAGGCATGTTGTAGCTTGAGAGACGGGTAAATATGTAGAACTCAAAAGAAAGAGCCCTGCTTTGTTTTTGTGAGAAACTCAGTGAGGCTCTAGGGTTAGTTCACCGGTGGGTATACTCCTTTTAGCCTGTGGGAGGGGCACTAGAATGTGACAGAATGTTGGTTCATAAATGTTGCCTGGCAACCCTCCTTGCATTCTGTATCCTGGTATCATGGGCCAAGGACGAGAGAGCAGCTTCGAGAAAGTGTTATCATGGGACATTACAGTCTGCCAAGATAACTATCTCCTAAACCTTTTCATGACAGCATTTGATTCGCCTAACCAAGTCAGAGCCACACCTCTGGAAGTGTGCCTACAGCTTTTCCTGGTTACCAAATTCAAGATTACCTAATCATCAGAGAACATAGTCTGTGGAGAAACAGTTCAGAGTCTTCTGTTTATGAATACTCTCTCTCCTCAGAAGTAAAACTATGGAGCAAAAGATAATAAGACTACGATTATTCATCAAAAAGGTGAGTTTGACATTGTTGACTTCCTTCAGGAAGGTGATAATCCGTTTGTTAGAGTAGACTTAGCGATTCTTAGATTTCAGTCCATCTCTTTTGAGGCAGCCTTCCAACATTAAATATGTGATATCTTCTAAAAACCCTGCATACACAATGACAGTTCAGCATTTAAACATGTTACTACTGTGCTCTGCGATTAAATAAGGGGTGAACCTGGGAGTTTCCCACAATCATGTGGGAGGCAACTGAGAGAAAATTGTGTGGAGAATGGCAGACCATTTCATCCTCTGGTTATGTTGTTATTTGATTATTAAAATAGGACATTAGATAATCCATGATCAGTGGATTGTGGTTATGCGATGTGGGAGGCAAGTATCATAGACCATCTTAATATCAATTATATAGTTAAAATATTTACATTAATCACGACAGCATCGTTCATGAGCCTGGTTTGGAGCCACCTTAGGGAAGTGGATGATGTTACATGAACTCATTATTTGATTATTTAATTATATAAAACAATGATTATATCATCCATGACACCTGGAATCTGGTGCCACAGATCATCTAATTACATAATTAATGTATTTAAATTGACAATCTGTGTGAATCCCCCAGATAATGTAAATATTTGTATAGTAATGTAAACAACAATCCACCATTCCACGAAGAGACTCGTCAAGCTCCCACTTGTGGCGTTAATGTGCAATATCATCACAGTTTATGATTCATGGTTTCAATGGATGATGATGATATTCTTCATGACTGGAGTCTGGCCATACTTCCCAGCCAATTAAATGCTACATCACCTCTTTATTGGGACAGTTAGCTATCACTGACTTATTTAATTCTTTAAATTACTTAAACGACAGACAATGCCAACACCGATTATTAGTAGGTTGCAGATATCTGTCAGCGACAAATTAGGAAACTTGTAGACATGGGCAGAGCATTTTCTGAATGTCTATGCGTCTTCCAGACCACTAGGAATGCTGGAGAATAGAGTCCAGAAGATTGCATGGTGCCCTCCGAGAAGTACAAGTACTTTTCCAAAGTCTGCATGGTGGTCTGGGTGTTGACTACTTGCTCTTCCTCCACATCTTCCCATCGGTTGTGGTCTACGTCTAAAAGATGTAGCAGCACTAGGAGGTCGGCACCATCACCGAGACCTGGCAAAAGGATGACGACTCAGAACACGGAAGAACATCTCTCTCTCAGCTATGCTGTTGATGCCCCTTCTGCAGCCAATTTTTCAGCTGATATCAACATTTTGGCTACTACTGGTATGCCAGGAATGGGCCAATTACCTCGGGTCCTGCCGCAACACAACAGAGATTCAGGCACCGGTGAGGATGTCAGGCCAACAGAATTCACCAGGCAAGAAAGTATTATTATCTGACGATTAACTGATGGAATATTAAAAATCCGTGATGACAGCATCTGTTTTCATATCTGGCAATTCTGCCCAGGTATTGATGATACGAAAAAGTTCAACGACTTAGATATGTAAAGATGTAAACATTAAATTGTTTCATTATATAATCTGTGAACCCTGAAGTGTGGTGCCACCTTGTGTGACTCAAGTGTGACAGACGATCAAACAATCTGATGCTTTCATTATTTAAATCTGTCTTTTCTACTCCCGGAAGAGTGGAGTCTTGAGACCCCTTGTTTGTGTTAAAATGTCTCTTGTGATTTCATTATTTATTTATTTAAATCAATGTTGATCTCATTTTGTTATCTGTCTAGGGGTGGATTATGAGAAATTATCTCTTCATTCATTCACTTTATTGATCAAATCTATGATTAAGAACTCAATGACTCTTCAGTATTGGTCAATCTTTAGGTTTCGTGCATATAACACCATCCACTAGATTAATATTTATTCATTGAATTATGAAAATCTGTCATTATGTATTCAGTGACCACTGAAGTTTTTAGGCTCCTTAGGGGAGTCCATCGTGCCAGAACATAGCATCATCTAATAGTACACTTACTTATCTACCTGTTAATCTAGGAAAGTAAATAATAATTCATCACTTAATTAAAGTATTTGAAATACAGGTAATGTTATGGACCCTAAGTCCCTTTGGAGTCAGATTTTGTTAATAGACGATGTAATATCAGCTCATTACTTCATCATTTAGCTCTGTAAATAGGTCATTACATCAGCGATAGTTTTAGGACTTTGGTGCCATCTCGTCAGTGTTAGTATAAAACACCAGCTAATTAATTATCAATTTAATTTTATAAATAAATCATTATTCCAGGAAGAGACCAGTCTGACTACTCCATGTGGGATTTAAGTATGCACCACCATGACATTACTCAATCGTTTTTCATTATATATTCCTTATTTGAATCGATGAAGATGTTTTTCTTCTTGACTGGAGTAGGGCCATTCCTCCATGGGAGTTAATCACGTGGCAGTATTTAATCATCTAAGTACTCCTTCCTGGACAATCACTGGAGTTTGGTTCCATCTTATGAAAGTTAAGTATGGAGGACCATCCCATTATTAACTTACTTGATTGCGTAAGTAATGATGGTGTCATCCGTCATGTGGCTGCTGTGGGATTGACACAGCAGCAGATCGGTACCAGAAGCAGTGCCCAGAGAATGGGGGACACGGCCTCACACAGTGAATACTGATTACGTAGTAGTACGTTTTTAACAATCGAATGATTACATGATTTTAAAAAACTGTACTGTTTCGCGTCATCAGTTTCTGCGAGGTTGCAACGGAACTGACCCATGAAGGACACAGTGACCACCGAATTTAAAAAAGGAATAACTGAATAATCTCCTGATCAGGGGATCTCATCTCATGAACTCTGTCGGGCTGATAACATGACACACTACCAACAATAAATAACTCTAAATAACCATCTCAGAAAGTGGGGTACAGGACTTAATAGAGAACAGTCAATTGAGGAATCCAACATGACTGAAAGAAACATAAGACACTGCTCAAAATCCTTAATCATCAGCCTAATGCAAATCTAAACAACTCTGAGAAACCGTGGGATCAAGCTCCTCTAATGGTAAGAGGATGAAGAGGAGTTTATTTTATTTTCAATAAAGAGAAAAGGATTATGGTATAGGCGATTAACTGTATTGTTTCCATTCTAGAAATTAGCAAATTGAAGAATTGAAAACAAGAGTAAAATTCTCATCATTGTGCAAGAATGGCACAATGATTCTTTCGTTTTCATGCTTATGTCACTATAGGCATGTTGTAGCTTGAGAGACGGGTAAATATGTAGAACTCAAAAGAAAGAGCCCTGCTTGGTATTTGTGATAAACTCAGTGAGGCTCTAGGGTTAGTTCACCGGTGGATATACTCCTTTTAGCCTGTGGGAGGGGCACTAGAATGTGACAGAATGTTGGTTCATAAATGTTGCCTGGCAACCCTCCTTGCATTCTGTATCCTGGTATCGTGGGCCAAGGACGAGAGAGCAGCTTCGAGAAAGTGTTATCATGGGACATTACAGTCTGCCAAGATAACTATCTCCTAAACCTTTTTCATGACAGCATTTGATTCGCCTAACCAAGTCAGAGCCACACCTCTGGAAGTGTGCCTACAGCTTTTCCTGGTTACCAAATTCAAGATTACCTAATCATCAGAGAACATAGTCTGTGGAGAAACAGTTCAGAGTCTTCTGTTTATGAATACTCTCTCTCCTCAGAAGTAAAACTATGGAGCAAAAGATAATAAGACTACGATTATTCATCAAAAAGGTGAGTTTGACATTGTTGACTTCCTTCAGGAAGGTGATAATCCGTTTGTTAGAGTAGACTTAGCGATTATTAGATTTCAGTCCATCTCTTTTGAGGCAGCCGTCCAACATTAAATATGTGATATCTTCTAAAAACCCTGCATACAGAATGACAGATCAGCATTTAAACATGTTACCACTGTGCTCTGCGATGAAATAAGGGGTGAACCTGGGAGTTTCCCGCAATCATGTGGGAGGCAACTGAGAGAAAATTGTGTGGAGAATGGCAGACCATTTCATCCTCTGCTTATGTTGTTATTTGATTATTAAAATAGGACATTAGATAATCCATGGTCAGTGGATTGTGGTGACACGATGTGGGAGGCAAGTATCACAGACCATCTTAATATCAATTATATAGTTAAAATATTTACATTAATCACGACAGCATCGTTCATGAGCCTGGTTTGGAGCCACCTTAGGGAAGTGGATGATGTTACATGAACTCATTATTTGATTATTTAATTATACAAAACAATGATTATATCGTCCATGACACCTGGAATCTGGTGCCACAGATCATCTAATTACATAATTAATATATTTAAATTGACAATCTGTGTTAATCCCCAAGATAATGTAAATCTGTGTGTAATTATTTAATTGTCCACTCCATGAAGAGACCCGTCAAGCTCCCTCTTGTGGCGTTAATGTGCAATATCATCACAGTTTATGATTCATGGTTTCAATGGATGATGATGACATTCTTCATGACTGGAGTCTGGCCATACTTCCCAGCCAATTAAATGCTACATCACCTCTTTATTGGGACAGTTAGCTATCACTGACTTATTTAATTCTTTAAATTACTTAAACGACAGACAATGCCAACACCGATTATTAGTAGGTTGCAGATATCTGTCAGCGACAAATTAGGAAGCTTGTAGACATGGGCAGAGCATTTTCTGAATGTCTATGCGTCTTCCAGACCACTAGGAATGCTGGAGAATAGAGTCCAGAGGATTGCATGGTGCTCTCCGAGAAGTACAAGAACTTTTCCAAAGTCTGCATGGTGGTCTGGGTGTTGACTACTTGCTCTTCCTCCACATCTTCACATTGGTTGTGGTCTACGTCTAGAAGATGTAGCGGCACTAGGAGGTCGGCACCATCACCGAGACCCGGCAAAAGGATGACGACTCAGAACACGGAAGAACATCTCACTCTCAGCTATGCTGTTGATGCCCCTTCTACAGCCACCTTTTCAGCTGATAGCAACATTTTGGCTACTACTGGTATGCCAGGAATGGGCCAATTACCTTAGGTCCTGCCACAACACAACAGAGATTCAGGCACTGGTGAGGATGTCAGGCCAACAGAATTCACCAGGCAAGAAAGTATGATTATCTGACGATTAACTGATGGAATATTAAAAAAAAAAATCCGTGATGACAGCATCCGTTTTCATATCTGGCAAATCTGCCCAGGAATTGATGATACGAAAAATTTCAACGACTTAGCTATGTAAAGATGTAATTATTAAATTGTTTCATTATATAATCTGTGAACCCTGAAGTGTGGTGCCACCTTGTATGACTCAAGTGTGACAGACGATCTAACAATCTTATGCTTTCATTATTTAAATCTGTCTTTTTCTACTCCAGGAAGAGTGGAGTCTGGAGCCCCCTTGTTGATGTTAAAATGTCTCTTGCGATTTCATTATTTAATTATTTAAATCAATGTTGAAATCATTTTGTTATCTGTCTAGGGGTGAATTATGAGAAATTATCTCTCCATTCATTCATTTTATTGTTCAAATCTATGATTAAGAACTCAATGACTCTTCAGTATTGGTCAATCTTTAGGTTTCGTGCATATAACACCATCCACTAGTTTAATATTTATTCATTGATTTATGAAAATCTGTCATTATGTATTCAGTGACCACTAAAGTTTTTAGCCTCCTTAGGGGAGTCCATCGTGCAAGAACATCGCATCATCTACTAGTAAACTTACTTATTTACCGGTTAAACTAGGAAATTAAATAATAATTCATCACTTAATTACCGTGTTTGAAATACAGGTAATGTTATGGACCCTAAATCCCTTTTGGAGTCAGATTTTGTGAGTAGACGAAGTAACATCATCTCATTACTTCATCATTTAGCTCTGTAAGTAGGTCATTACATCAGCGATAGTTTTAGGACTTTGGTGCCATCTCGTCAGTGTTAATATAAAATGCCAGCTAATTAATTATCAATTTAATTTTATAAATAAATCATTATTCCAGGAAGAGGTCAGTCTAACTACTCCATGTGGGATTTAAATATGCACCACCATGACATTATTCAATCATTTTTCATTATATATTAATTATTTGAATCGATGAAGATGTTGTTCTTCTTGACTGGAGTAGGGCCATTCCTCCATGGGACTTAATCACGTAGCAGTATTTAATCTTCTAAGTACTCCTTCCTTGACAATCCATGGAGTTTGGTTCCATCTTATGAAAGTTAAGTATGGAGGACTATCCAATTATTAACTTACTTGATTTTGTAAGTAATGATGGTCATGTGGGATTGACAGAGCAGGAGATCGGTACCAGAAGCAGTGCCCAGATGATGGGGGACACTGCTTCGTAGAGTGATTACTGATTACATAGTAGTACATTTTTAACAATCAAATGATTACACGATTTTAAAAAACTGTACTGTTTCGCATCATCAGTTTCTGAGAGGTTGCAATAGGACTGACCCATGAAGGACACAGTGACCACTGATTTTAAAAATGGAATAACTGTATAATCTCCTGATCAGGAAATCTCATCTAATGAACTCTGTCGGCCTGATAACATGACACACCACCAACAATAAATAACTCTAAATAACTATCTTAGTAAGAGGGGTACAGGACTTAATAGAGAACAGTCAATTGAGGAATAAAAAATGACTGAAAGAAACATAAGACACTGCTCAAAATCCTTAATCATCAGCCTAATGCAAATCTACACAACTCTGAGAAACCATGGGATCAAGCTCCTCTAATGGTAAGAGGATGAAGAGGAGTTTATTTTATTTTCAATAAAGAGAAAAGGATTATGGTTTAGGTGATTAACTGTATTGTTTCCATTCTAGGAATTAGCAAATTGAAGCATAGAAAACAGGTTTAAAATACTCATCATTGTACTTGAATGGCACAATGATTCTTTCGTTTTCATGCTTATGTCAATATAGGCATGTTGTAGCTTGAGAGACGGGTAAATATGTAGAACTCAAAAGAAAGAGCCCTGCTTGGTATTTGTGAGAAACTCAGTGAGGCTGTAGGGTTAGTTCATCGGTGGGTATACTCCTTTAAGCCTGTGGGAGGGGCACTAGAATGTGACAGAATGTTGGTTCATAAATGTTGCCTGGCAACCCTGCTTGCATTCTGTATCCTGGTAGCATGGGCCAAGGACGAGAGAGCAGCTTCGAGAAAGAGTTATCTTGGGATATTACAGTCTCCCAAGATAACTATCTCCTAAAACTTTTCATGACAGCATTTGATTCACCTAACCAAGTCATAGCCATACCTCTGGAAGTTGCCTACAGCTTTTACTGGTTACCAAATGCAAGATCACCTAATCATCAGAGGACATAGTCTGTGGAGAAACAGTTCAGAGTCTTCTGTTTATGAATACTCTCTCTCCTCAGAAGTAAAAATATGGAACAAAAGATAATAAGGCTCATGATTATTCATCAAAAAGGTGAGTTTGACATTATTGAATTCCTTAAGGAAGGTGATAATACGTTTGTTAGAGTAGACTTAGCGATTCTTAGATTTCAGTCCATCTCTTTTGAGGCAGCCGTCCAACATTAAATATGTGATATCTTCTAAAAACCCTGCATACACAATGACAGTTCAGCATTTAAACATGTTCCTACAATGCTCTGCGATTAAATAAGGGATGAACCTGGGAGTTTCCCACAATCATGTGGGAGGCAACTGAGAGAAAATTGTGTGGAGAATGGCAGACCATTTCATCCTCTCATTATGTTGTTATTTGATTATTAAAATAGGACATTAGATAATCCATGATCAGTGGATTGTGGTGACGCGATATGGGAGGCAATTATTATAGACCATCTTAATATCAATTGTGTAGTTAAAATATTTACATTAATCATGACAGCATCGTTCATGAGCCTGGTTTGGAGCCACCTTAGGAAGTGGATGATGTTACATGAACTCATTATTTGATTATTTATTTATATAAAACAATGACACTTGGAATCTGGTGCCACAGATCACCTAATTACATAATTAATGTATTTAAATTGACAACCTGTGTTAATCCCCAAGATAATGTAAATATGATTGTAATTATGTAAACCAAAAATTGTCCATTCCATGAAGAGACCCGTAAAGCTCCCTCTTGTGGCGTTAATGTGCAATATCATCACAGTTTATGATTCATGGTTTCAAAGGTAGATGATGACATTCTTCATACTGGAGTCTGGCCATACCTCCTTGCAAGTTAAATGCTACATCATGTCTTTATTGGGACAGTTAGCTATCACTGACTTATTTAGTTCTTTAAATTACTTAAAAGACAGACAATGCCATCACCCATTATTTTTAGGTTGCAGATATCTGTCAGCGACAAATTAGGAAACTTGTAGACATGGGCGGAGCATGTTCTGAAAGTCTATGCGCCTTCCAGACCACTAGGAATGCTGGAGAACAGAGTCCAGAATATTGCTTGGTGCCCTCCGAGAAGTAAAAGAACTTTACCAAGGTCTGCATGGGGGTCTGGGTGTTGACTACTTGCTCTTCCTTCACATCTTCACATTGGTTGTGGTCTACGTCTAGAAGATGTAGTGGCACTAGCAGGTCGGCACCATCACCGAGACCTGGCAAATGGATGACAACTCGGAACTCGGAAGAACATCTCTCTCTCAGCTATGCTGTTGATGCCCCTTCTACAGCCACCTTTTCAGCTGATATCAACATTTTGGCTACTACTGGTATGCCAGGAATGGGCCAATTACCTCAGGTCCTGCAGCAACACAACAGAGATTCAGGCACCGGTGAGGATGTCAGGCCAACAGAATTCACCAGGCAAGAAAGTATGATTATCTGACGATTAACTGATGGAATATTAAAAATCCGTGATGACAGCATCCGTTTTCATATCTGACATGTCTGCCCAGGAATTGATGATATGAAAAAGTTCAACGACTTAGATATGTAAAGATGTAATCATTAAATTGTTTCATTATATAATCTGTGAACCCTAAAGTGTGGTGCCACCTCGTGTGACTCAAGTGTGACAGATGATATAAAATCTGATGCTTTCATTATTTAAATCTGCCTTTTTCTACTCCAGGAAGAGTGGAGTCTGGAGCCCCCTTGTTGGTGTTAAAATGTCTCTTGTGGTTTCATTATTTATTTATTTAAATCACTGTTGATATCATTTTGTTATCTCTGTAGGGGTGAATTATGAGAAGTTATCTTTTCATTCATTCATTTTATTGTTCAAATGTATGATTAAGAACTCAATGACTCTTCAGTGTTGATCAATCTTTAGGTTTCACACATAAAACACCATCCACTAGTTTAATGTTTATTCATTGAATTATGAAAATCTGTCCTTATGTATTCAGTTACCAGTGAAGATTTAAGCCTCCTTAGGGGAGTCCATCGTGCCAGAACATAGCATCATCTAATAGTACACTTACTTATTTACCTGTTAAACTAGGAAATTAAATAATAATTCATCATTTAATTAACGTATTTGAAAAACAGGTAATGTTATGGACCCTAAGTCCCTTTTGGAGTCAGATTTTGTGAGTAGACGATGTAACATCATCTCATTACTTCATCATTTAGCTCTGTAAGTAGGTCATTACATCAGCGATAGTTTTAGGACTTTGGTGCCATCTCGTCAGTGTTAATATAAAATGCCAGCTAATTAATTATCAATTTAATTTTATAAATAAATCATTATTCAAGGAAGAGATCAGTCTAACTACTCCATGTGGGATTTAAATATGCACCACCATGACATTATTCAATCGTTTTTCATTATATATTAATTATTTGAATTGATGAAGATGTTGTTCTTCTTGACTGGAGTAGGGCCATTCCTCCATGGGACTTAATCACGTAGCAGTATTTAATCATCTAAGTACTCCTTCCTTAACAATCACTGGAGTTTGGTTCCATCTTATGAAAGTTAAGTATGGAGGACTATCCAATTATTAACTTACTTGATTTTGTAAGTAATGATGGTCATGTGGGATTGACAGAGCAGGAGATCGGTACCAGAAGCAGTGCCCTGAGGATGGGGGACACTGCCTCATAGAGTGATTACTGATAACGTAGTAGTACATTTTTAACAATCAAATGATTACACGATTTTAAAAAACTGTACTGTTTCACATCATCAGTTTCTGAGAGGTTGCAATAGAACTGACCCATGAAGGACACAGTGACCACTGATTTTAAAAATGGAATAACTGTGTAATCTCCTGATCAGGAAATCTCATCTAATGAACTCTGTCGGCCTGATAACATGACACACCACCAACAAAAAATAACTCTAAATAACTATCTTAGAAAGAGGGGTACAGGACTTAATAGAGAACAGTCAATTGAGGAGTCCAAAATGACTGAAAGAAACATAAGACACTGCTCAAAATCCTTAATCATCAGCCTAATGCAAATCTACACAACTCTGAGAAACCATGGGATCAAGCTCCTCTAATGGTAAGAGGATGAAGAGGAGTTTATTTTAATTACAATAAAGAGAAAAGGATTATGGTAGAGGCGATTAACTGTATTGTTTCCATTCTAGAAATTAGCAAATTGAAGCATAGAAAACAGGTTTAAAATAGTCATCATTGTACTTGAATGGCACAATGATGCTTTCGTTTTCATGCTTATGTCACTATAGGCATGTTGTAGCTTGAGAGACGGGTAAATATGTAGAACTCAAAAGAAAGAGCCCTGCTTTGTTTTTGTGAGAAACTCAGTGAGGCTGTAAGGTTAGTTCATTGGTGGGTATACTCCTTTTAGCCTGTGGGAGGGGCACTAGAATGTGACAGAATGTTGGTTCATAAATGTTGCCTGACAAACCTGCTTGCATTCTGAATCCTGTTAGCACGGGCCAAGGACGAGAGAGCAGCTTCGAGAAAGAGTTATCATGGGACATTACAGTCTCCCAAGATAACTATCTCCTAAAACTTTTCATGACAGCATTTGATTCGCCTAACCAAGTCATAGCCATACCTCTGGAAGTTTGCCTACAGCTTTTACTGGTTACGAAATGCAAGATTACCTCAACAGAGGACATAGGCTGTGGTGAAACAGTTCAGAGACTTCTGTTTATGAATACTCTCTATCCTCAGAAGTAAAACTATGGAACAAAAGATAGTAAGACTCATGATTATTCATCAAAAAGGTGAGTTTGACATTGTTGAATTCCTTCAGGAAGGTGATAGTCCGTTTGTTAGAGTAGACTTAGTGAATATTCGATTTCAGTCCATTTCTTTTGAGGCAGCCCTCCAACATTAAATATGTGATATCTTCTAAAACCCTGTATACACAATGAGAGTTCAGCATTTAAACATGTTACTACTCTGCTCTGCGATTAAATAAGGGATGTACCTGGGAGTTTCCCACAATCATGTGGGAGTCAACTGAGACTCAATTGTGTGGAGCATGGCAGACCATTTCATCCTCTCATTATGTTGTTATTTGTTTGTTTAATATAGGACATTAGATAATCCATGATCAGTGGACTGTGGTGACACGATGTGGGAGGCAATTATTATAGACCATCTTAATATCAATTATGTAGTTAAAATATTTAAATTAATCACGACAGCATCGTTCATGAGCCTGGTTTGGAGCCACCTTAGGGAAGTGGATGATGTTACATGAACTCATTATTTGATTATTTATTTATATAAAACAATGATTATATCGTCCATGACACCTGGAATCTGGTGCCACAGATCACCTAATTACATAATTAATGTATTTAAATTGACAATCTGTGTTAATCCCCAAAATAATGTAAATATGTGTTTAATTATGTAAACCAAAAATTGTCCATTCCATGAAGAGACCTGTAAAGCTCCCTCTTGTGGCTTTAATATGCAATATCATCACAGTTTATGATTCATGGTTTCAATGGATGATGGTGTCATCTGTCATTTGGCCTCTGTGGGACTGACACAGCAGGAGGTCTGTACCAGAAGCAGTGCCCAGATTATGAGGGACACTGTGTTACCCAGTGATTACTGATTAAGTAATTGGAGATTTTTAACAATCGAATGAATACACGATTAAAAAAAAAAAAACAAACGTATTGTTTCACATCATCATTATCTGCGAGGTTGCAACAGAACTGACCCATGAAGGACACAGTCACCACCGATTTGAAAAATGGATTAACTGAATAATCTCTTGATCAGGGAATCTCATCTAATGAACTCTGTCGGCTGTGAACATGACACACTACCAACAATAAATAATTCTAAGTAACCATATTAAAAAGCGGGGTACAGGACTTAATAGAGAACTATCAATTGAGGAATTCAAAATGACTGAAAGAAACATAAGACACTGCTCAATATCCTTAGTCATCAGCCAAAGGCAAATCGAAACCACTCTGAGAAACCATGGGATCAAGCACCTCTAAAGGTACGAGAATGCAGAGGAGTTTATTTTATTTTCAATAAAGAGAAAAGGAATATGGTAGAGGCGATTAACTGTATTGTTTCCATTCCAGAAATTAGAAAATTGAAGCATAGAAAACAGGTGTAAAATACTCATCAATGTACTTGAATGGCATAATGATGCTTTCCTTTTCATGCTTATTTCACTATAGGCATGTTGTTGTTTGAGAGACTGGTAAATACGATGTATAACTAAAAGTAAAGAGCCCTGCTTTGTTTTTGTGAGAAAATCAGTGAGGCTGTAAGGTGAGTTCATCCATGGGTATACTACTTTTAGCATGTGGGAGGGGCACTAGAATGTGACAGAATGTTGGATCATGAATGTTGCCTGGCAATTCTGTTTGCTTTCTGTATCCTGGTATCATGGGCCAAGGACAAGAGAGCAGCTTCGAGAAAGTATTATCATGGGACATTACAGTCTCCCAAGATAACTATCTCCTAAAACTTTTCATGACAGCATTTGATACGCCTAACCATGTCATAGCCAAATCTCTGGAATTTTGCCTACAGCTTTTACTGATTACCAAATTCAAGATTCCCTAATTTTCAGAGAACATAGTCTGTGGAGAAACAGTCCAAAGTTTTGTCTTTATGAATGTTCTCTATCCTAAGAAGTAAAGCTATGGAACAAAAGATAATAAGACTCACAATTTTTCATCAAAAGGTGAGTTTTCCATTGTTAACTTCCTTCAGGATGTCGATAATCCATTTGTTAGAGTAGACCTAGGGATTATTGAATTGGAAGCCATCTCTTTGCAGGCTGCCGTCCAACATTAAATATGTGATGTCTTCTAAAGCCCTGCATGTGCATCGACATATCAGCATTTAAACCACTTACTACTCAACTCTGCGATTAAATAAGGGATGAACCTGGTTGTTTCACTGAAACATGTGGGAGTCAAGTGAGAGTCAACTGTGTCGAGTTGAAATTGCAGACCATTTCATCCTCTGATAATGTTGTTATTTGATTATTAAAATAGGACATTAGATAATCCATGATCAGTGGATTGTGGTTCCACGATGTGGGAGTCAATTATTATAGAACATCTAATTCTTAATTATGTAGTTAAAATATTAAAATTAATCACGACAGGATCGTTCACGAGTCTGGTTGGAGCCATGTTAGGGAAGTCGATGATGTTACATGTACTCATTATTTGATTATTAAATTATATAAAACAATGATTATATCATCCATGACACCTGGAATTTGGTGCCACAGATCATCTAATTACATAAATAAAGTATTTATATTGTCAATTCTTGTTAATACCCAAGATAATGTAAATGTTTGTATAGTTATGTAAACCAAAATGTTCCATTCCATGAAGAGACCTGTAAAGCACCCTCTTGTGGTGGTAATGTGCAATATCATCACATTTCATGATTCACTGTTTCAATTGATGATGATGACATCCTTCACGACTGGCTTCTGGCCATGCTTCCCTGCCAGTTAAACGCTACATCACCTCTTTATTGTGACAGTTAGCTATTACTGACTTATTTAATTCTTTGAATTGTTTAAACGACAGACAATGCCAACCCATCACCGATTAAGATTAGGGTGCAAATATCTGTCAGGGAGAAGTTTAGGAAAGTTGTAGACATGGGCAGAGCATTTTCTGAATGATCAATGCATCTCACATTGTACTAGGGATGCTAGATGATAGAATCCAGAAGCAAAGCTGCTAATGCCCATGCTGCAGCCATCTTTTCAGCTGGTATCAACATTTTGGCTACTACTGCTATGCCAGGAATGGGCCCATTATCTCAGGTCCTGCCACACCACAAACAGAGATTCAGGCGCTGCCGATGATGTATCAGTAAGCATAAACAAATGGATTAAAGGATGAAAAGTAAAATACAACAAGCATTAAAAAAAGAAAATTCCAGATCATGCTGTAACACAAAAATCCATATATATATATACATATATATATATATATATATATATATATATATATATAAATAATTAAGAAAAAGAATGCCATTTAGAGCATACACAAAATTAACCCCAAGTGTGAATACTCCCTTAGCCTAGAGACAAGGAGGAGGGCCCGCACCAAACCCAAATGTCTTGACAGGTTTTGATGAATCCTCCTAAAGAACTCAGCCTCCCAGAGAAATGTATGTGGGATGGGATGGGGAGGTCACTGGAGGAGGGAGGGAGATGGAAGTGAGAATGATATGCAAAATAAGATCTTTCTATTCATTTCTTACAATAGAAGTTAAGTTATTTTGATGGCAAAAAATGGTAATAACTCTGCATGTATCTGACCCATAAATGTTAGATGTGAAGGGCAAAGCTTCTGGAAGGCACTGGACAAACTGAACCTCTCCTTCTTTGGTAACTTGCCATCCCTGTGCACCAAAAGCATAATGGAGCTGACTTCAAAGTATTTATTCACCTTGCTGCATAATCAAAATCCTTTCCACAGATGCAGCCCACAAGCAAAAGTATTCCTGGGCCACACCCTGGTTGGGGAAGCTCCTAGGACCACAATGGACCTAACAGAACACTGAATTTGACAGAACTTTCAAGCCCAGCGTCCTCCTAGAAGGCCTGCAAAACAGACATTCATGACTCCCCATACCACCCTCTGAATCCACTCACTCACCATGCTGCAGCTTCTGTTCTCCTTCATTCCCCAGCAGCACTCACAGAGCAGCAATCATTCCTCTGGTGCCTGTTCTGATATAAAAGCAAGCCTGCAGCATGACTCCAGGAAGTCTCCTTCCAGACCTGAGACTTGTGTGTTGGCTCAGTGTACCTGGCTAGTGAGGCTGGATTGCCAAGAGCTCTTCCTAAAGGGTTAGCGTGTTCGTAAAGACACACCAGGCCCAGCACCTCCTTTGACTCTGGCTTTACTCCAGACCTAGACATTTCAGAGATCTGCACAAATAGGAAATTATTTGGTTTTTGGGTTTTTTTTTTTTTTTTTTTTTTTTTTTGACAGAATTTCCCTGTGTGGCTCTTGCCATCCTATTCCTTCCTTAGTAAACTGTGCTGGTGAATTTCTTATTTTAATTTTAATCTTGTTGTTGTTGTTTTCTAATAGTTTTTTTTTTCATTAACTGTCTAATATTTATTGATACATTTATTTACTTATTTATTTTTATTTTTGCGACAGAGTTTCCTTTTGTGGCCCTACTGTCCTGGAACTTATTCTGTAGACCAGGCTGACCTCTAAATCAGAGAGATCCACTTGCATCTATTTCCTCAGTGCTGGAACCAAAGGCAAAAGCCAACACTGCATAGTCAGACATTAATTTCAATGTCACTTTCCCATGTCATCAGTAGATGGCCCAGCTCTGTTCCTGCAGAGGAGAATTTCAAACTCTCTTTCTCTCTCCACACAATGTGAAGAGCTTGCAAAGATCATTATACAATTCAGACTGAAACTATTCTCTTCTTCAAACATAAACATATATAAACAAAAAACAAACTTGCTTTAAGAATAGAATGTGGAGCTATGCAGTGCTTAGCCATAGAGGACAGGCCATGGTGGAGTACACCTTTAATCCTAGCACATAGCGATACATAATCCCTATGGGAGACATAATCAGGTGCATGTCTGTAATTTCACTCCCACCCCAGGCTACACCACATTGATCCAGTCTAAAAGAGAAAGAGAGACAAGTGGTGGCTCATTCCTTTATCCCTGAAATTGTGAGGTAGATATGGATGGGAGGAGAAAGAAATATAAGGAGGAAGAAGAAAAAAACTCATTGTTTTCTGAGGGAAGACTCCTAGTATCAGAATTGCCCACCCCTTTGTTATGAGTACTTCAGTAGAAATATGAGCTAGGGTTTGACTGCTCTGCTTCTCTGATCTTTCATCATTAATCACATATCTGAATCCATGTTTTGATTATTAAGTACAAGTAGAAGTAGCTTTACAATTTCCAGCGCAGTGTGTAAAATCTAAACTGTAGTGTACAAGACTAGAATTTAGGGCAATAATATTGATATTCTAATCTTTACCATTTTCTCAAGTTTATTGCTATAATTTGTATGTATGAGTTTGAGAAAAAATGGTTTGTATAAGTATACAGGTTATGGATTGTAGATAATGATGTGAAGTTGAGTGTAAGTATCTGAACTCTGGTCATCTCCAAAAAATGTGCAGAGTCTCTTGCCAAGATACACAACATGTTTTACCTGATGAACCAAATCTCTTCCACAGATTAACAATAAAACCAAAATAAATAAAGAATTATATAATGGTTTTCAGAACATGAAGTATCAGAATTTAAGATCCTATACATGGTAAGTTTGTAACATGAAATGAATACAATCCAATGACAATGAACAACAATTAATAACAAAATGCAGATTGCAAAGGCACAGTAACAATTTTTTTGGAAATACTCAGAATGCTCAATGGAATTATGAAAACACAGTACACAAACTAACATAATATGACTTTTATACTTACCACAAAGCAACAACAATCAAAATATGTATAATATGTGTAAATGAATAAAAGAGATAGAGAGAATATCCCAAGAGCAAAGGTCAAAAAATATCAACTATTAATATAAAGTACAAAAGAAACTTAGCCAAGAAAAGTGTGATCTTGACCAATGTTATTCAGATATCTATGAATCCATGTGTACAGAGATTAAATAAACACAGACTTCAACACTCCAATTAAATCAACTAAAAGTGACCCTTAGACACTTTTGACCCTGTAGCTATGGATATTTATTCCAAAGACAGGATGTCCCTGTTCTAGAGCTCTCCATGCAAAAGGAGCTGACCTCCTGCTATGGCTCTGTAGACCTTTACACCCCCTTTATTGTTTCAGGTAAACCTAGCCACACTGATGCGCACTCCACAGACAACATGGGAGAATAATTTAAAATCAACTTCCTGCCAAGTGGTTTATGGCCCAAGGTGAAGATCCTGACCTAAATCCCTACCCAAAACCATACACACCTGAGATATCTCTGCAGAATAGAGAATCATTTTGTACACCGGAATTTAATGTCAGTTAACACAGTATTGTAACTCTTGGTAGCAGAGAGTTAAAAACATTATAATCTTGTATTGCTGAGAGACATCCACATCACCATTTTTTACTACTTTCTAAAATATTTATAAGGCAAACCTGAAAGTGGAATGGAATATTCAGAACTTCAAGAAATCAGACCTTCAGTTATCCAGCGTCAGCCCCCAATGCACACCAACAGCATTGCATGCATATGCACACTGGACAGTTATACAATAAGCAACACACCCACCCATGCCAGGGCTGCAGAGTCTCCCCCAAACCAAGAAACACATGGAGAGGAAGGCTCAGAGGACAAGGGTAACTGCCCAGGTCACCACATGGACCAAAAGAACACCAGTCTGTCTCATGGTCCATACAAGTTTTGCAGAAATGACATCTGAGCAGACCTGCTTTGAAAACCATACACTCAGAATAGTGTAACCTGTGTTCTTCCTTACAACTCAATAGAGCATAAGGAAAAGAGAATCATGGAAAGAAGGCTTCTCAGAGTCCAGCATTGGCTGGGACCACCCAGTTGGACCTAAAATTTTGCAGCCCACTACCAGAGAATCAGAAATCAATGACTCAGATTGCATAGACCTTGTAGCTCTGCACTACACACCCAGCAGATAGCGGCCTAATCCAGAAAGTTTGTGTTTTAGTATACATTCTTCTACTGTCCTGGAAGTCAAGCTGCTCATTATTAAAATCACACTGTACCTTGTGTGCACATTTTGTTACACACTCATTGTTACTGGCCAGTAACCATTGACCTCATAGCTGGGAAATACTGCAGCCAAATGTATGACACCTTCTAATATTCACTGTGTTTAATGTGAAACTCCTGTTTAAGAAAAGCAGGCTGTGAATTAGAGAACACAAGTAATCATGGCAGGGCTTGTGGGCAGAAAAGTATATGTGGATATGATGTAGCTATGATCTGAAAAAAATATTTTTAAAAGCTGAAAATAGCTTCATGGCCATGTGCTCCAGAGACTAGGGGTTTCAGTTAGAGCACACCAAGTATTCCTCAAACCTTTTCTCTCGGACTGTACATCCAAACGAACAAAAAAAAAAAAAAAAAAAAAAAAAGTCCAGTTACATAGTCCACAAGAGTTCACCCAGACTGGTTTTGGCTAAATACTGTAATTATAGTAATTTGTATACATGATAAGGTCTCTCCTCTATCCAAAGTCTTGATAGCCCTCATCTGTGGATTCCAAGAAACTGCCCTGTGAGACAATGATGGATTTTCTAGGAATGATTATCTAATTCTACATTGCTCACCTCAACTACTGTTGAAGGAGGAAACCTCAGCTTCCATCCTGCCTCTCCCTTTCTGCATTGTGACTCCACCAGTATCCAAGTGGGACATGAATTCAATCATTGCACAAATCCCTCTTCATTTATAAGACCCCACAATAATCAGAGATCTTGGGAGTTCACTCATTTTCTGGTCTATTTTCCTTCTCCCTGACCAGGCAAGGGCCCAACTGGAACGAAGTGTAGGATTTTCTTCCCAGCACTGTACAGGAGAAGCCAGGATTAGGAGTTCAAAACAATTCTCAATTACACAGCATAAGACAAGCCACAGTTAGAAGAAACTTTGATCTACACAGAAATCAATAATCAGCATCACTTGAGAAAAAGAATGAAATAAGTAAAATCTAAGAAACATAGGAGTGCAGCAAAATAGTGATAAAAATAGTAATATGTTTAAAGAAGACATTTAAAAAGGTACCAAAAGCTGGGTGGTGGTGGCAAGTATGCTGGTGATCAGGAGGCAGATGGAAGCTTATCTCTGTGAGTTCAAGACCAACCTGTTCCACAATATATAGTTGTGGGACAGGCAGCAGAGCCAAAAAGAAATGGGGGGGTCTCTAAAAAATAATAAATAAAAAACAGGAAAACAATACAAAAAAATCAATGATACAAAGAGTTCGTTTTTCGAGAAAATTAACAAGGTAGAGAAACCTTTATCCAAACTAACCAAAAAGCATAGAGAGAACATGAAAATTAACAAAATCAGAAAGAAAAAGTAGTACATAACAATAGACACTGAGGAAATGCAGACAATTTTAAGGTCATATTTTGAAAACCTATACTCCACAAGATTTGAAAATTCAAAGGATATGGACAAATTTCTGGATAACTATTACTTACCAGAATTAAATCAAGAATAGACAAGCAACTTAAATTGACCTATAACAACTAACAAAGTAGGAATAATAATGAAAAGCCTTCCAACATAAAAATCCCAGAGCCAGATGTCTTCTTCAGTGAAGAATTCTACCAAAAATTCATGGAAGAGCTATATTAATACTCCTGAAATTGTTCCACACAATAGAAAAGAAGGTTCATTACCAAACTCTTTTTATGAGGCTACAATCACCTTGATGCCCATCCACACAAAGCCATAAATAAGAGAGAAAATTACAGACCAATATCCCTCATGCACATTAATGCAAAAATACTCAAGAAAATATGGGAAAACTGAATCCAAGAATATGTCAGAGAAATCATCTACTATGATCAAGTAGGCTTCATCTCTGGCTTACAGGGATTGTTTCACATATGAAAATATATCAAATATACCACTATATAAACAAACTGAAAATGAAACGTCACATAATCATCTCCCTAGATGTAGAAAAAAACCTTTGACAAAATTCAACATACTTTCATGTTAAAGGTCTTGGGGAGATTAGGGATAACAGGAATTTATGTAAACATAATAAAAGCAATACATAGTAAACCCATGGGAAATATCAAGCTGAATGTAGAGAAGCTTAAGGTGTTTCCTCTAAAATCAGGAAAAAGACTAGGCTGCCCTATCTCTCCATATCTCTTCATTATTGTAATTGAAGGGCTAGCTAAAGAAATAAGACAAGAAAAGGAGTTCAACGGGATGCAAATTGGTAAGGAAGGACTCAATCTTTCTCTATTTTCAGATGATATGATAGTTTACATAAGCAACCAAAAAATTCTACCAGTATTCTCCTACAGCTGAAAAATACATTCAGTAAAGTATGAGGATACAAGATTAAATTAAAAAAAAATCTGTAGCCATTACATATTCAGTCAACAAAGGGGTTGTTAAAGAAATCAGAGAAACATCACCCTTCACAATAGCCACAAAAAACATAAAGTATCTTGGGGTATCACTTACCAAAGAAGTGAAAGACCTATATAATAAGAATTTTGTCTTTAAAGAAAATACCATAAAATGTAAAGATGTCCCAATCTCATGGATAGGTAGAAAAAACATAGAAAAATGGCAATCTTACCAACAGCAATCTACATATTCAATGCAATGTCCATTAAAATCACAGCACAATCTTTCACTGACCTTGAACGTATAATATCTACTTTATATTGAAAACCAAAAGAACCAGAATAGCCAAAACGACCTGTATAATAAAGGAACTTCATGAGGGATCATTATCCCTGACTTTAAGATTTACTACAGAGCTATAGTCCTGAAAACAGCCTGGTATTAGCACAAAAATAGACAAGTACCTCAATGAAATTGAATAGAAAATTCTGATATTAGCCCAAACACATACTAACAAAACAGCTAAAAGTATACAATGGGATGAGGAAAGCATCTTCAAAAAATGCTGAGTAAGGTTTTCCACCTGCTGCTGGTCTTGTCCCGCAGCTGTGCCAGCACCAATTAATATACAGAGACTCTGTATTTGATATAAATCTCCATAGAGGAAATAAAAAATGATTTAAGACACTTAAGAAAGTATTCAACATCCTTAGCTGTCAAGGAAATGCCAACTAAAACAACTTTGAGATACCATCTTACTCCTGTCAGAATTGCTAAAATTAGAAACAGCAATGCCAACTTATGCTTGAGAGGATGTGCAGAAGTGGGTACACACCTCCACTTCAGGTGGAACTGCAAACTTGTACAGCCATTTTGGAGACTAGCATGGCAGTTTCTCAGGATAATGGGAATCAGTCTACCACGAGACCTAGTAATCTCCCACTTAAGTACATACCCAAATGATCCCAATCCATGCAACCAAGACCTGTGATCACCTATGTTCATAGCAATATTATTTATAATAGCAAGAACCTGGGATCAACTTAGATGCCCCTCAACTGAATTATAAATAAAGAAGATTTGCCACATTTACACAATGGAATACTACTCTGTGGGGGTGGGTAGAAACAATGGAATCTTGAAACTCACAGACAAGTGGATGGAACTTGAAGAAACCATCCTGAATGAGGTATCCCAATCACAGAAAGAGAAACATGGTATGTATTCACTCATATGTGGATTTTAGACATATTGCAAAGGTTCACCAGCCTACAAATCAAACTGCCAGAGAAACTAGGATAGAAGGAGGATTCTAACAGTTTTACATAAGGACACTCACAGAAGCAGGAAGGGACAAGGTCCTCAGAGCATATGGGTGGGTATTGGCAGGTAGTGAGTGGAGAGGGAACTAGCACAAGGAAAATGGGAGGAGAGGAAAGATTGTGGGTCTAGGAACATTTGGTCAGGGGAGGAATAGACTTGAGAAGAGAAGAGAAGAGAGGAGAGGAGAGGAGAACAGAGGAGAGAAAAGAGAGAAAGAGACTATAAAAGAGTGAGCCATTATAGGTTAGAGGAAACAGAACCTAGAGAAATGTACAGAGCCCTACAAGAATGACCCCAACTAACAATTTGAGCAACAGTGTAAAGGCTACCATAAATTCCCTTCGCTGGCAATGAGATCAATGACTAACCTATGCACCATCATGGAGACCACATCTAGTAGCTGATGGAAACAGAAGCAACCTTGGACAACTAAACACTGAGCCAAAATTGAATCCATATGCGGAGAGGGAGGACAAGACCACATTGCAGAAACCCAAAGACACAGCTGATTTGAACAAGGAGGAGCTAATGGGGCTCCAGACTTATAGCTGGGAATCAAACATGGGACTGACACAGACCCCTGAACATGGGTGTCAGCTAAAAGGCCTGTGCAGTCTAAGGGTCTTCAGAGAGAGGGACCAGGAAGTATCCCTGTTGCAAAAAGGACATTGGGGGAAAATCCCTATGGAGGGATACTCCATTAACCCTGAGACAGGAGAGACATTTTAGTGTCTACTTAAAATGACTTGAAGGATTTAGATGACCCCTCCTGGAAGGCATCCACCTACGTGTATAGTGTTGGTTGGATGGGAGGAGAGAGTGGCTGGGGGCCTGGGAAGTTGGGACGGGAAGGAGGGTGGGAGTAAGTTGGAGGGAACTGGTTTGATAAGTATAATAAAAAAAAATTACAAATTAAAAACATTAAAAAGATACCAATGTAATTTTCAAAAAAATAAAGTTAATATTTTAATAATTGAAAATTTTTACCTCTATTGACTTTGAAATATCACACCTCCACAGAGAGAACATCACTTCCAGCACAAGTTCTAATAGATCTTAATAATAAAAACTCACAGTAATCTGACAGGGAGGGGAAGGTGAAAATTGAAGGATCACAGATTCAGAGTATCTGGCTACTAGAGTTGTTATCTCTACCTATTCTCAGACAAGCGATGTGTTCCTGTCCTCACACTGCCTACTCAGATTGACTGCTATCGCTTCAATCCCTCAGACTAACTTCTCAAACAAAATCATCTCACAGCATGCTCTACTCGCTCCTCTACCTTATCTTCCTCTCTCTGTCCAGCCATGTCACTCCTATCTCCAAATCCCTGCTGCTGGGAATAAAGGCCTGATTCCCATGTCCTGGGACCACCTTAGTGTGAGCTGTTTTTCTTTTAGACAGACTTAGTATGTGTTTAACTAGTGACATAGTGTGTGTGTCTAACTACTGATTTAATGTGTGTGGATAACTAGTGACCTAGTGTTGGTAGCTAACTAGTAACTTAGGTGCGTAGTTGACTAAATACATAGAAATACATAGGTGCATGGCTAACTACTATCTCAGTGTGTGTGTGGCTGACTATTTTCTTGGTGATTGTGACTAGCTAGTAAATTAGATGTGTGGCTGACTACTGACTTAGTATGGGTGGGTAAGTAGTGATATATTGTGTGTAACTAACTAGAGACATAGAGACTGTGGCTAACTAGTAACCTAGCTTTGTGGCTAACGAGTGACTTAGTCAATGTGGTTAATTACTGCTTAGGGATGTAGCTAAATATTAACTTAGGTGTATGATTAACTACTGTCTTAGTGTGTGGGGCTAAGTACTGCTTTATTTGTGTGATGGACTTGTGGCTTAGTTTTTGTGGCTAACTAGTGACATAGGTGTGGGGCTGACTATTGATTTAGGTGTTTGTCTAACTAGTGACTTCATATGTGTCGCTAAATAGTGAGTTAAGTATGTGGCTAACAAGTGGCATGGTGTGTGTGGGTACTAGTGAGATAGTATGTGTGGCTAACTAGTGGGTTACTTTGTCTCTAACTAGTGGCTTACACTTAACTACATGTGTAGCTAAATAGTGACTCCACTTAGTAATCTGATTGTTAGGAACTAGCAGCCATTTGACGCCCCCCCACCCTGAAGATGGGCGGGACCCTCATGGCCATGTCATTGCTACATCAGCTTTATCTGACGGCTCAAGGTTTACCTGGCAGCCAGAGGACTCAGTTACACATGTGCAAGCCTCCCCTTTTAAAGCAAGTGCCCCACACCCCCCTCTTTCTCTCGTGCTTTCAGTTGGCCACCAGCTACCCCCTCTTTCTCTCCCTTCTCTCAACAATCTCCACGTGGGCGCTGAGTCTCGCGTTTGTGTTTCTTAGGCATTAGCTGTACAACAAAAGAACAACATTGGTGCCGAAACCCAGGCAGGCTCTACATGAGGGTCACTGACAGCTGTCTGCTGGTGGGTGGCCAGCCAGAAACACTCAGGATCTTGTTTCAGATACCAGCGTTCCACCACCATCCCCCCCCCCCCCGTTCACTGGAAATACCATCCCACACAGGCTTCAATTAGGTAAGGTACCCTTTTACATTTTAACCCAATTCCTTAAGGTCAGGTACATTCCATGGGTGGAAGACATACTGCCCAGTGTGGTATATCGGCTCTGCTCTCAGACTGCTGAGTATTTCTGGCCTCTGTTGGTCCTGGCAACGTTTTCGGGCTAAGGAGCTTCGAATAACACTCTGCCATTCTCTCGAATCATGTGGCCACACTCTTGGGCTGATGAGTTCTAAGACTGCATGGTCACTTTCACTCCACCCATGGGGAATAAACCGACCAAGGAAATATCCCCCACCACTCCACTGGGATGCCTGATAGAAAATTTAAAACCCTTTCACTTAATGCCACTTGTAAAGTCACCCAGACTTATTTACCTTTGTACTGAAAAGTAGCCTAGATATCCCCTAGAAAATAATTCAAATTGGCCACATAACGGCTCTCTAGATCCCGATATTTTATGGGATCTTTCAAATTACTGCCAGGGAACAGATAGATGGAAGGCGTTTTTTTTAATATCTCTGCTAAACAATCTCTTTCCCTAAACTTGTTTCGGTTCTCTTCCTGGCACGCTCAAATTCTCCTGCCTGCCCCAGCTGCAACCTGTCTCAGCATGGTGGGCTGGGCTGAGGCAGCATCTGCTCAAGACAAAATTACATCTCAAAACTTTACGATTTCTTTCAGCTGTTGGGAATATGTTTATGGCAGCCACCATCTTGACCATGTGGCCTAGCTTTACCCACCATGGTTCTTCTTTCTGCTACATCAGCCATCTAGGCAGAAAGAGTCTAGCCAGCTTCTGCCACCAACAGAACCTGTAAGTCATTTACCGTTTGCCTTTTATTCTTTGTAATATCTTTTTTCTCTGACTATGTTATACATAGCTTCACACTCTTGTCCTTCTCAATTTACCCAGTCCTGAATAATATATCTGTACATTCGATTTCAACTTAACTTTATGTAAATGTAAGCTAACTTCATACAACTTAAATTCAACTGTTCTAAGTCTCAAATATTTCTAAATTATTATGTGCCTTTAAATGGTGGAATTTCAGGACTGAAAAACAGGACGCAGCACCACAGGAAGCTGGGAAATGGAGTCCTGGAGCCTCAGAGACCAGAAGAAGTTTAGGAACTGAAAAGATCGAAACAAGCCCAGCACATGCCAGGAACTGTAGTTAGGGGCCTTGAAGTCCAGGGGAGAAAAGAAAGAAGCAGCCACACAGCATGCTGGGAAGTGCAGTTCTGGACCCCAAAGTTTTTAACCGGAAGTCCATTCATAGAAAAGCGGACACAAATCATGCTGGGAAATATAGTCCTTGGCTGCCAAAGATGAAAATAAGAAGTCCCTGGGCAGGGAAGCAGGAAGTGGCCACAGAGAATGCTGGGAAATGGAGTCCTGGGCCTCCAAAAACTACAAACTGGAAGTTTCATTGCTGAAAAACAGAAAGCCACCGCAGAGCATGTTGGGAACTACAGTCCCTGGCCAGTACAGATAAAAACCGGAAATCCCTGGGCATAAAGGCAGGAATCGACCGCACAGGATGCTAGGAAATGCAGTCCTGGACATGAACATCCAAACCCAGAAGTCTCTGGGCAGCGAAGCAGTAAGTGGCCGCATAGGATGCTGGGAAATGCAGTCCCATCCACAGCAGTTACAAAAGTTCCTGATGGCCTTGGCTCAAGTCAGCCTTGGCTGCGGATCTGCGAGCAGAAGTCATGCCCCACCCTTGATGATTGACCTGAGTCTCTACTGCCAGGTTTCCCTTGCCAGGAAATCCAGCCCTCGGCTTGCAGCCTGCCCCTCTACCTTTATAAAGATAGCTGACATGTCCCCGCCCAGTCAGCCTGTAGATCACACCCTCATCAGACCTCATGGCCCAGAGGCAGGAAGTGGGGTCTGTAGTGATTGACAGCTGGAGGGGCAGGGTATGCGGTGACTGACATTACAAGGGCCTGGAGGGGTGAGCTCTGTGATGTCACAGGAGCCACACTCATCATCCTCAGGGTTTTTACTCTCATAACCAGCTCACCATGGCCACCGCCCTCTGGGTCCTAGCATTGCTGCTTGGTAACCTAAGAGTTTGGTAGGAGACTCCTGCCATGCCCAGCTGGGGTGGAGATGGTGAGGGTAGGGAAGGAGGGCAGTTCCTGCTCACAGTCACAATTTCCTGTGATGTCACTGCCAGGACCAAGTCCTGTCTGCACCATAGGTAATACCCAGACCCCGGCCCTGCCCTCGGGGACCCTAGGAGAGAAAGTGGGGAAGGGCCTGGTGTGGTTGAGGGCAGGGCCTGGAGAGGGTCACTGATTGTGACCTTGGACACTGTGACCTCGGGGTAGGGGACAGGTGAGCTAGGGTAGTGCTGAAGGGGTGGGGCCTGATGCTGAGCAGTAAAAACCTGCCACCATTTAAATATGCAAATGAGGCTACTAAACTGTTATGTAAAGGATGCACTAGTAATTTTGATTATGCAAATAAGCACAGTGCCTGGAAATCTGGAAGTCTGATTGGGGCTTCACATTTGAGTATGTAAATGAGCAAACCCCAGTTTCGGAAATACACTTTAATATGCAAATTTGTGCTGCTTTGCATGCTTTTGCTATGCAAATGAATGCAAGTATTCCCATCTGTTTGGGACTTTGACCTGCAAATACATGCAGGTTAGGTCATTTGGAGGTGTGGCCATGCAAATTAACCCCAGCAGTTTCTGTACTTGATGTCTTCTGAGTCTCCAGGCAGCTCTTGAATATGCAAATCAGAGTGCGGGCAGGGGGTGGGGCCTTCCTCTGACCCTGCTCCTGATGTCAAATGTCCATCACAGGCATCTGATGGTGAAGCTGCTCATGCAGGACCCAGTGGGGGCAAGGGCAGGGCCCATGGAGATGGTGAGGGCAGGGCATCAGGAGGGGCAGGGCCACAGGGGCGGGTTTAGGTGTACTCCCCTCGGTGGGCCTGTCCCCTAACCCTGCCTCCACACACCTCACCCCATGTCCTGTGTCCTAGCACTGGGAAGTGATGCACTTGAGGGAAGCTTGCTCTGTCAATCAAACACAATGCACCAAGGGCATCATGGGAAATGGGTCACTGCTTCACAAACTCACCAGAAGTCCCGCCCCTTCAGTAACTCTCTCACCAGAATACCCGCCCGGACAGTCACTCACATACTCATTCTCCATCTACAATCCTCATTATTTGGGTGTGGCCGGATGCTGGCTGACAGGGACATGTGGTCCCACATCCGGGAAGATGGCAGCCAGCTCACGCATGCAGCGGTTGAGTGGAAACCCCACGGTATTGAAGAAATCCCCTTCCACGCGCTCTGCTAGGGCACCGCCTCGCGCCTGAAGCCCATAGGCGCCAGCCTTGTCCCTGGGTGCAAGGCAGGGACGAAGTCACACCAGGTGCCATGCTCAGCCACACCCACGCCCGCCGGGGACAACTCTTCCTTTTCAGGCCTCACTTCCAGGTTTCCTGGCCCCACCCACCCCACCCCGCACCCACTCACAGAGGCTCCCTGCTCTCCACGTATTGGCAGAGCAGTGGCTCTGATAGCCGCGAGAATGTCACACGGGTCTCTTCGTGGAACAGTGACAATTCCACTTCTGCTTCTGGGTCCCCTTCCGCCTCTGGGGCCTCTGGGCATGTGGAACTCGGCTCCTGAAGCTGCCTCTGCCACAGTGGCCTCAAGATGGCCACACCGGTGATGACACTGTGCTGCTGGCCACTCAGCCTGGGCGGGGCCAGGGAAGGCGGGACAGGGCGTGGTTGGCAAGGGGCAGGGCTGGGGTGGGCAGAGGCTGGAGCTCCATGAAGAGGCCCCGCCCACTATGCCCTGGGGGGTCTACCCCGCCCCTTAAGGCCCCGCCCACCTGCGCAGCATCCTGTAGGCATCGTCCTTGTCCTTTGGCTTCTCCAGGATGAAGCCATCCATGGCCTACATTGGGCGGGGCCAGACGCCAAGGGGCCGGGTCAGTGAGGGGCAGGGCCTCACTCACCAGGACGGTATAGGCTCCAATAATGACATCAGGCGGGTGCAGGTCCTAAAGGGCAGAGGGCGGGGCAGGCTTATGGGCGGGGCCTCAAAAGGAAGGCGTGTGGCCTACCACCTGACCAGAAGGGATGGGGTCGTCCTCACCCTGTGCAGCCACGATGCCACCTCCAGCACCTTCAGCTTCGCTGTCTCCTGGGCATATTCGGGCGGAGCCGGAAACCCCGCCTTCTCCAGGGACTCCTGGAAGTGGGAGGGTAGGACCTCGAACTGAGTGGTTGAGTGAATGACTGAATGAATGAGTGAATGAATGACTGAATGAATGAGTGAATGAATGACTGAATGAATGAATGACGGGTATTTGATTGACAGCTGTGTCCCCTATAGTTCACGCCTGTAACTCCTCTGACATCACCGCTCCCGTGACCCCGCCCATCCCCTGGGAACCTCTCTAAGTGATTAATTCCTGGTCAATGCTCCCACGCAGAAGTCCCGCCCTGCTTTACCATGTTGCCGGAAGTCCCACCCCGGTTTCCCCGGCAACAGGAACCCTGCTGCCAACCGTGGCATAAACAGGGAAACAGCGAAAACCAGAGGGGTGCATGGACCTAGGGTTGTGATCTCTGTTTCTGCCCTGTTCGCCGCACCCGGAAGTCCCACCTACCGCCTCGATGAGTGACAGGGAATATGCTCTCTGCTGCCTCTTGTGCCGTTTCTGACCTGTTCACTTGGACCTGGAAGTCCAGTCCCTTAAGGCGTTTCCTATCGGGCCCGCAATGTCCGATGCGATCAATTTCCATCCTGGGCCTAAAGCGGATCCAATTTAATCATCGCCCGGTGGGCAGGGAATCGCACGCTGCACCATCCGTAAGCGGAAGTAATGTGCCGGAAGCGGAACTCAGGCTGCAGCGCACTCCGTCGTGTTTACTTCATGGGTGGAACTCAAGTTGTGCATCTCTTCGTTGCAACCTTTCCTGGGGACCATTTTGTGTGACAGGCCGGAAGCTCAAGTCAGTGACTGGAAGCCTGACGTCCTTGGTTCACAAGCGGAAATTGTGTGTCAGTTTGGCCGGGTGGAACTAGAAGCTTGTTTTCCTTTTGTGTCTTCCGGGGACACTGACAGCCACGAACCAGAAGCTTTAGTTCGTGACCGGAAGGCGGAAGTCCTGAGATCGCAGCCGCTTGTGAGCGGTGCAGGGGACAGTCCCGGAACCGTGTGTTTGAGAAGGAGTTCCTGGGGACAGAGTTGTGAGAGGTGCTCAATGTCTGTAACTCTGTTCCAGTCACTCTAGGAGGTCTCTCCCCCGGCAGAGCCTCAGTAATGACGGATAAACATCAGGCAGGCGGGCACTCTGGATGCTCCAGCGGGATAGATGGGTCCAGTATTTTCAAAGCAGGTCCAAGAAATTTTCAGGAGGTGGAGGTGTTTTTTTGACCCGCTCTCTGTCCCAGTGCTCAACCAGACCAGTGGAGCAGTGGGCGCAGTAGGACACAGGGTGGGGAAAGTGCGGGTTCTGGGTGGGGTGCTTTGTAGATCAGAGTACTAGAACTTTACTCTCTAGAGATAAGATATAGGGCGTGAAAGACAAAAAAGTAAAGTTAGAGAAATGCCCCATTTTAAATGAAGGACAGACTAAACTGGAAAGTTAACCCCTAGCAATATCTGTTCCTTGGAATCTGCTAACTTACCCTCACAAGGCCCTGAGAAAACAAGATACCCAGAATTCAGACTGTCCGTCCTTTCTTGTGAGTCAGCAGGTGTTGAATAGGGTCTTTAAGAAACAAATAGATAACTGCACCTCCGGTTTGCCCAGACAAGATTAATTAGCACACCCTGAGGCCCTAAGGTCTGTTGACCCTAATAGGGAGACCAGCTAAAAGGGTCATGTACTCAATGGACAGAGGGTCCCACCCCCTCCCTAAGCATGGGGTATTTGCCTTTAAAAACACCTGTGCCGGGGGGAGGGGGTGGAGGGAGGAGATGGCTTCTTCTCACTAGTCTGCATGCTGGAGGGGCCCCTATGCACAAATGTTTCCTGTTCATTAAAGCCTCTTGCATGTTGCAGCAACTGGACTGGACATTGAGTTCTTGGGGATACAGATGGAAAATGGGAGACTCCTCATTCTGAGGGTCTTACAAAGCTTGAATTCTTGAATAATGCAGATTGTTTAAAACTGCTCACTGAGTAAGATGTGCTGGCCAACAGTAGTGGTCATACACAAAAATCTTCCTAGCTCCATTCCTCTCTAAATTTTCAACTTTCCATGAAGAATACTCTTTTTATAATTTTGTGTTTGTTAAGTGGTTTTTCTGAGGTTCAGGAATAAAACTCCTACAGTTATAGAGCAATGATCAAGCTTTCTGATGAGAGAAAGACAAATTATCAACTTTTTGATCTGCTTCCTGCTTTTATTTCCTTACAGTTGGAAGTTCCTGTACAACCAGGCCAATAACACCTCATGCTACAGAGTGGGTGATGTGCCCCCATGGGTACCAAAACTCGATGACCATGTCAGGAGTGGCTTCGTCTTGACAGAAACAAACACACTGGAGGTGTTTTGCAACTGCTGCCATTTTTACTTTAGAGTATTGGGTTTTTATACAGAAATTACAAGGAACATATCTTTGGTCACAATTTACAGACATATTATAAAATGCCAGTAATTCCTTTGAAGCATGAGATAAAAAAAAAAAAAAAAAAAAAAAAAAAAAACACTTATTTTCACCTGCCTGTGGTCAGTGTACCAGAGATTTGGTTTACTGAGTTAGAGAAAAGTCATTGTCTCTTAGCAGTAAACTGTTAAAAGCATTGATAAGAACTCTTGCATTGCTTTACTAAGTTTAGAGGATAGTCATAAACTTTTAACAGTATTTTTCTGTCTTTTTTATTATTTATTTTTTATAACCAAGTCCATTTAAATGAAAACAAACATCTATAGACAATATTTGGGAATTTGGGCGTCGTTCTTTCCAAACCACTTCCTGCTGGTAAGGGGCGCTCTCATGGGGGATTCTAAGAAGATGCTGAAATCCTGGCTGTATTCTGCAAGGCTGCTTTTTCCAGCTGTTTTGAATGTAGGCTCACTTGGTACTCTGTTTCAGGTGGTCTGGCTTGATCAAACCACATTAGTATGGAAGAAATCCACAGCTTTTCGTTTTCTGTGGAAAAAAAAATAAAATAGATATCCTTTTCCCCAGTAACTTGTCCTTGAACTTAATGTTTTGAGTCAAAGCATATTTTTTTTTTTGTAATTTATTATTATACATGTCGATCCCAGTTCCCTCTCCCTTCCTTCCTCCTTCCCTCCCTCCCTCCGAATCTTAAGGTTTCTGTGCAGTGACATCTAATGAAATCTCGATCTCCAACTTGGAAGTAATGTGAAACTTCCACGACTCCCACCACGTAGGTCTCTCAGGGCTGCTTTCTTGCTCACTGTCTCACCCACTGGAGCACCTTAAGCCTAGCAAACAGAGGCTTAAGAAAACAGCACATCAGCACTATGTACAGAGGTAATTTCCACCAGTGGAGGGAGCCCACCAAAGAGCCATTTACAGGGGCTCAGCCCAAACGGTCCAGGGGTGTTTTTAAACCTGAAAAGCACAAAGGGTAGGAGAGCTATCTGATCATTAACGCCAGTCTCCACAGTCAATTTAGTGAAGGTCTCCTCAATGGTTTTATTTATACTTTCTACATGAATTGTTGGTTTTGTATGCACAATGTAATTTTAATCAATCCCCAGTATCTTGGCCAGTGATTTACTTACCTGGGTCACAAAACCTGGACCATTGTCTGATTTTACTACCTTAGGTATTTTGAATCTTCAGAAAATTTTCTTCAGTAATTTTTTTTTAACCACATGGTTGAGACAGTCCCATGCACATGAACAGTTGAAAAAGCATACCTGTTGCCTGTTAATGTTTATGGACTTCTCTTCGTCGAGCAGTACCACCGCCCCAGTCCTTTCTTTACCTTTTATAATGTAACTGATCCTGGCAGTGAACTGGTCATCATCTCCCCAGCCAGCAGGATGTCGTTAAGATCTTTGCAAACTCCAGTCTCTTTAACCAACAGTTGATGGCAGTCATGAGTCCCTGGTTCACCAGTCTCCACAGGCAGAAGAGTGGTGGGATGAGGCTGGCTGGTGGAGCGAACACAATCAGCTCAGTCTCTCAGTGAGAAGCAGGCTTTGGTGGTGGGTCCCGCGGGCGTTGGTCATCATCAGTTGGTGGCTGCCAGACAATGCTCTCCAATGCATGGGGGCTATTATTGTTGCTTTATGCCCCAAAGTCAACTTGTCAGCAGTGATATCTTTTTGATAGACAGGCCCTCCCCTTGCTACAGGATCAAGCTTCTTTGACAGATAAGCAACTGGTCTGTCCCACGGCCCTAGGGATTTGGTTAAAACTCCCCAGGCGACCCCCTTATGCTCATCCACATAAAGGGTAAAAGGTTAGTTATATCAAAAGGCTTAGAGCCAATGCTTTCAGCTGGGCCTTTTTAATGGCATCAAATGCCTCCTGGTGCTCTGGGGTCCAGGAGAATTTTTTCCTTAGTCAGCCTGCAAAACCCAGATGTCCCCCGAAATTCTCCTACTTGTCTGGCCATCGTTGGGGAATTTTAAACCCTTGGGACAGTCAGCTCCAGATGAGCTGCCTAGTTCTGCACGTGTCAGGGTCCTTCCATTCAAAGGCAAAAAGCAGTTGGCTGGTGGGATGTAACCTCGAACGAGTGGGGTACCCGGCCCACGCCGAGGTCCACTGTTCTTCGGGTAGTCCATGAATTACCTTGGGCTTTGGGAGGGGTGCCAAACCCCGTTTCCCTTTAATTTTATCCGTTCTTAGTTCTAGGACCTTCGATACCTTGTCTTCTTGGGACAGTCATTTGCCAAGTGTCCTTTTTCTTTACAATATGCACACTGTTCCTCCTTGTCAAGTGGAGTCCTGTTGCCCAGGTTCCCTAGCCTGTTTTAAATTTCCTAACTTTCCTTTAACCACTGCAGCCAAGGTATTTTAGTGAAATTCTTTTCCTGTCTTCTGTCATGCTTTTTCTCTGCTCTCTGTCTCTCTACTGTCTTTTGTTTCTCTCCTTCCCTTCTCTGTCCCTTCAATACACTTTCTCTGTCTCTTAACTCTTCCAGTCTATGGAGTTCCTTCCTAATATCTGGGGCCCAATTTCCCCATGAAGACCAGAGCCACCGAAGCTCTCTGGGCTTCTGAACTAGGGTCAAAAAGTGTTTTCTTTAACTTAGCCAAATTGGTGGGCCATGTCACGGCAACTCAGAGACCTGCCACCAGAGCCTGGCGATAGATTTTTAAGGTCTCCCTACCTTCAGCAGTGTTGAAGTCCCAACTGGGGCGCATCAAAAGGAATCCCAAGTCAATCTTGTTTTTTTTTTTTTTTTTTCAGCTGTGCTGGCCGCCCATCGGCCCCAGGGATATTTTTCTAGCCTCAAGCAGAAACTGTTGATAATCATCTCAAATAGCCTAGAGAGAGAACATAAGGAACTCCAAAAAGGGGGTGATTAGTTTTTCCAATTACAAAGATCTGGGGAGAAGGGTCAGCCCTGGAGGCTGATGTTGGGAATGAAACATGTGTGGTGGCAGGGTCATAAGTCATATCCCTGTCCCTCCATTCCAGCATGGATCTGCCCAGGCCATGTGCGGCCCATGGCTGTTCAGCCATTCTGCTGAAGCTCAGCCCCAGTGGCTCTGGCTGCCCTGCCACATTCCTGAGGGCAGGGGATGAGCATGCTCATTGTCTAGCTGGGTCTCCAGGCCTGCTCTCCTGTGGATCTAAAGTCAAACTTAAGTAGGTTAGTTAGTTTTTGACCCATGGGGAGAATAGAAATGGACACAAACACTATGAACAGAAGGACACACACACACACAAAAAAAAAAAAAAAAAACCAGAACAATCCAACAAAGAGGACAAATCCACACGGCAGACAAATGGCGCCCAAACCAAAGTCACAAAGCAGGAGGGAAGAAAGTCCAGAGGCCTGCTGTCCCCTGGAGAAGAGAAACTTCGTCTCTTTCCCTCCTCCAAACAACCCGGGACTTCGTTCAGGGCGGGACCAAGGGTCTCAGGATACGTCTGCTTCTCCCTGTAGTCCTATACAAGTCCTGTGCAGGCCAGGGAAAGATTCAAATACTCGAGTCAAAAACACATAACATACAAGTCTTGTGAAGGCTAGGCACAGAGTCAAGTACTCGAGTCAAAAACTTGTAACATCAGATGCATCAGGCATACATCAAACATATAGGTTGCGAGCTCTTTCTTACCTCCAACTGGCAATGGAATTGAGTCTGGGGGTTGACCAGATCTTGGTGGAACTTCCAAAATGTAAGACCCTCGGAATAAGGAGTCTTCCAGTTTCGGTCGGTACCCCAAGAACTCAATGTCCAGTCCAGTTACTGCAACACACAAGAGGCTTTAATTTACAGGAAACATTTGTGCAACTTGGCTCCTCTGACATGCAGGCTAGAGAGAAGCCCCCTCCCCTGGGCCCAGGCGTTTTTTAAAGGCAAACTCACAATCTTAGGGAGGGGGTGAGACCCTTTGTCCATTGAGTATGCAACCCTTGGAGGCCGGACGGTCTGCTATTAGGGTCAACAGACCTTAGGGCCTCAGGGTGTGCTAATTAATTTTGTCTGGGCAAACCAGAGTTAAAGCTATCTCTTTGTTTCCTAAGGACACTATTCACCACCTGCTGACTCACAGGAAAGCAGGAGCAGTGTGAATTCTTGTTATCTCAGGGCCTTGTGAGAGGAAGTTAGCAAATTCCAAGGAACAGATATTGGTTTCCAGGTTTAACATTACATTTTTTTGTCTTTCAAGATCATCTCATACAGTTAAAAGTTATTTCTTATGCAGTGCCTTTGGTTGTGTGTACATGAAGAGAAGATGGAGAACACTGGGGTGGACCCTCACTCATTCCCAATCTGTCTGTAACTCTTAATCCCCCTCCCTCAATTTTCACTTCCTTTCCATCTCTCTGTCTCTCACTTCTCTCTCCCATGTTGCAGATCAAATCAGAAAGGCAGGGACTGCATCCTCCTGAGCAGGATCAACTCCACAGTTCTTTATTATCATCTGTTTATGTTGTTCCCAAATAATAAACTCATTTATCATTTGTCTTCATTCTATTGAACTCAGTAACACACCATCTCTACATGAATCAATTTTATTTATTAAGAATAAAGTCAAGTGTGACGTCTCACATGTTCACAAAATTATACGCATGATGTGGGTTTTCTCTTCCAAGATTGCTTCCCTATTACCTTATATCAAGATGATAAAAAAGGATTTAAATATATACAGGGTAAGAAATACAGATGAACAAAATTATGAAAAGTTCATTGCTTGACCTATATCAGTTTTCTGAGAACATACTGTAGTTCCTCCTACAGGAATACTCAAGGGTATAACCTGCTTTTAAAAAACCATGAACAGACAGAAACTCACACACTGACATCACATGATTAAAATTAAATGGAATCTCTGAACAGATTTCAAAGTGCGAATATTTTCTCTTAAGAGGACTCATTTGTGTAACCCACATGTTTATGGTCTTAAAGTCTTCAAAGTTTTCCTACAACATGATTTGCTTCATGTAAAAGAAAGCAAGCATGAAGGATTGGGCTTATGGAAGTCAATCAATCTGAATGAGGTTTTTGTTTAAATAAAGACAAGTATTACAATGAAACAGGGTTCCCTTATCAGTGAATTCCTAGGGCTTTTGTCCACGTGACTTTGCTTTTAAGAGCAAAACAGAGATATTGCAATGTTTGAACTGACTGTTCAAACTTTTCCAATATTGTTCTTTCCAGAATCCTATGTAACTCAATGTGTGTTGGCTGATGATCATACAACATCCTTTCTAGTAAGATTCCTTTCTATAAGAGTTTTCTTTGGACCACAAAGATTATTGCAATAAGTAAAGTGCACAACTTTACCACAATGATTACATGTACAGGGTTTCCATACACTATGATTTTTTTGTGTGTGATTATAAAGACTAATGATACATAGAAAGGATTCACCACATGGGATACATTCAGTGTCTTTCAAGTATGCATTTCTTATGACTTAAGAGATGGCTGGGATGTGCAAATGCTTTACCATACTGATGGCATTCATAAGGCTTCTCTCCAGTATGTGTTCTTGTAGGACTTTTAAGCACATGTGTTGCAAAAATTTTACTACTTTGATTATAATCATAGGGTCTCTCTACAGTATGTGTTCTTTTATGATGTACCAGATGGCTGTGTCATGTAAAAGATTTACCACATTGCTTACATCCATAGGGTTTCTGCCCACGATGTGTTCTATGATGAAACTAGAGAGTACTGACACGGGAATATGATCTACCACATTGATTACATAATAGGGTTTCTCTCCAGTATGTGTTCATTTATGACATACTAGAGTGCTGTGATGTGAAAAAGCTTTACCACATCGATTACATACATAGTGTTTTTCTCCAGTATGTGTTCTTATATGTATTTTAAGCTGAGCATTCCTTCCAAATGCTTTACATCATTGATTACATACATAGGGTTTCTCTCCAGTATGTGTTCTTATATGTGTTTTAAGCTGACTATTTCTTCCAAATGCTTTACCACATTCATTACTTTCATAGGGTTTCTGTCCAGTATGTGTTCTTATATATCTTTTAAGCTGACAATTACTTGCAAATGCTTTACCACATTGATTACACTCATAGGGTTTCTCTCCAGTATGTGTTAATATATGACTTTTAAGCCACCCATGTGTTGTGAAAGCTTTACTACATAGATTACATTCATAGGGTTTCTCTCCAGTATGGGTTCTTTTATGACACACCAGAGTGCTGTTTTGTGAAAAAGCTTTACCACATTGATTGCATGCATAGGGTTTCTCTCCAGTATGTGTTCTTATATGTCTTTTAAGCTGACAATTACTTGCAAATGCTTTACCACATTGATTACATTCATAGGGTTTCTCTCCAGTATGTGTTAATATATGACTTTTAAGCCACCCATGTGTTGTGAAAGCTTTACTACATTGATTACATTCATAGGGTTTCTCTCCAGTATGGGTTCTTTTATGACACACCAGAGTGCTGTTTTGTGAAAAAGCTTTACCACATTGATTGCATGCATAGGGTTTCTCTCCAGTATGTGTTCTTATATGTATTTTAAGCTGACCATTACTTGCAAATGCTTTACCACATTGATTACATTCATACAGCTTCTCTCCAGTATGTGTTCTTTTATGTTTTTTGAGATTATTGCATAGGGAAAAGACTTTACCACATTGATTACAGTCTTGTGTTTTCTGTCCAGTATGTGTTCTAATATGTCTTTTAAGCATAGTATGTCTTGCAAATAATTTACCACATTGAATACATTCATAGGTTTTCTCTACCATTTGAGTTCTTTCACAGAGTTGGAGGAAACTGTGGCATTCAGAGACTTCACCATACTGAAGACATCTATATGGTATCTCTCCAGTATGAAATTTTTCAAGCCTTTGAAGATGCCTGTAACATAAAAAGTTTTTTACACATTCATTGTGTATATTCACAGGATTCAAAACCTTATGGCTTCTTGCATTCCAGCAAAGATAATTAGCACATGTAAAACTTTACCACATGCATGATACTAAAGAAACAGTATATTTATAAAATAAATTTATAACTTGGCCAATTGTGAACAAGAATCCGATCTTAAGTTTTACATTTATAATGCTTCCCTCATGAGGTGTTGTTTTGTTTTCTTTGAAGATACTTGTGATTCAGAGTAAGAGCTTTTATTTCACGGGCCTCATTTATGGCATTTATTTACATGAGAATTCTCACATAATTGAAAAAGACTGAAAACAACTCAGAGCTTTTCCATACTTATTGCATTTATCAGTTTTTCCACAGTATAAATTATACTTCATTGGCCAAATATACCAGTAAAAATGGAAGCATTCACCCATTCCAATGTTCATTGGGATTTACTTCAGTGTGAGTTTGTTCATATCTTTCAGATGATGTTGGAATACTGATAAATTTTAAACTTCTTTCACACTCAACAAATATCCTCAAAGTGGGGGCTAGTAATCATCTTTGCTTTCTTCTCAATGTCCTAAGAGAGAGACGTATGTTGCTTCTGTCCACATTCTAAATTCACATGGCTTGCATTTAGAGTATCATATAGTTTTTATTTTTCCCTAGGTTTTCTGATACAGAATATCTCTGTGTAGACCCGGCTAGCCTCGAACTCACTTTGTAGGTCAGGCTGATCAGAAACTTAAGAGATCCACCTTGTTCTTCGTCATTAATGCTGGAATTAAGGGCATGGGTCACAACTACCTAACTCAACATATGATATACTTATTAAAGTAAGAATAACAAAGAAAAGGTTTCCACTTTGCACTCATGCAATTTGATTTTCTTTTGCTCACAGACATGTGTGTCAGGGATTAATGTTTCTCCACAAAAACCTTCTTGGTACTCATGAACTGACCCTTTCTATATACATAGCAAAGTCACAAATATATAAGTAATGCCTGATTAACTATACACATTTTTCTTAGAAAGTCTTGGACATATAATTATCACCTATACAAGAAATATATTGTTTAAAATATCTGAATATTATTAAACTCAACAAACTGGCATATCTATATCATAGATTTCCAGGTGCTATAATTCAAATGGTGGTATCTGTGAAGGCATTGTTTCCTTCTCTTTTTACATGAATACCTTGCAAACACAGAAGAGCTACCGTTCACTGAGGTACATGGTTTTGTTAGAAAATGAGAACCATCACTATACTTTAAGCTGCACCTTTTTCAACTTTGATCTTCTTAATTTTTTGTAATTCTTTTTGTGTGTCTCTTCAATAAAATTTCCAGAATACATTAAAATATCTTCAGAGCCAAATTTGCATAAATTTACATGTGAAAATTTACCTTCTATGTCTTCTAGAATTTGGACAATGATCTTCCATGTTATGGTCATCCCAAATGTAGCCTGAAATAACAGAAAATATACAATGTATTATTGTAAATTGTACAAAACTTAAATTAATAACTTTAATGAACCTTAGAACCATGCCTCATTCAACCAAGTTTCCTTTTTCTCAATCAAAATTACAGAATAGTATCAATAACCAAGAAATATTTGGTCCCTTATTTTAAAACATGAAGGAAATTTCAATCTTACTTGTATCAGTGAGGTTCCTGTACGTGTCCAGCATCACATCTCTGTAGAGACATTTCTGAGAAGGATTTAACAAAGCCCACTCTTCCTGAGTGAAATGGATGTACACATCGTCATAGGTCACTGCATCCTACAATAATGCAAACATGTTTGACAAAGAAATATGATACTCACAATGTAAATATAAACAACTTTGACAACATACTCATGTAAGTCTGGAGCCTTGCACACTTATTTCATGACATGGACATTATAATGCATTCACATGAACCATTTAGAAGGAAACTGAATAGGAGGTTCACATGCAACATTTCTTGGCCCTTTAATTAGCATATAGCCCTGAGAAAGAAATCCCTATAAACAGACATAAAGGAAGTGTCAAGCTACAAGAACAACACTACTGAGAACACATCAGAAATAAATTGTACAATAGGAACAGCCTATCACAGAAATACTGAAGGCCCTTGAAACAACATCTGTCTTTGTTAGGTTTTCATTGCTGTTAAGAAATACCATGGACCAGAGCAACTCTTACAAAGAAAAGAGGTGTCACGCTTAAAATTTCCAAGCTTCAGTTAATCATCATGGCAGCAGGCGTGTCAGCATATATGCTGCTGCAGTCCTTGATGTTATAGTCCTTACAGCATGACTCAGAGGCAACAGGGAGTTGTCTGACACACTGGGCAGTATTCTGCGAATAAGAAACCTCATGTCTGATCCTACAATGATGTGATTCTTCTAACAGGGAGAAGGCCACTCCAACAAAGCCACAACACATCTTCTTTCACTAGTGGGAACTCATAGAATATTGACTTACAGCTGGAGGACCTTCATGTCAACAAACTGGACCCTCTGAAAGTAGTAAACACTTAGGTGACTTGATCTGTTAGGGGGCCCCTGAAAGTGAAACCATCATCCATCCCAGTTGCTTGAACTGTGTTTTTGGAATCCGCACCCTATAGTGAGATACTTTACTCAGTCTTGATAAAAAATAGAGTGATTTGGTCCTTCCTCTGCTTTGTATGCTAGACTTTGGTGAGTCCTGAATGAGGGCATTACCCTCTCTGACTACTAAAGGGAGGAAGGGAAGGGAGGGAAATTGGAGAAGAAGATGGGGAAGAAGGGAGTGTATGGTATGTAAAATGAAAAATAAAAGTTTAAATGAAATTTAAAAAATGAAACAATATATTATTAGAATCATGTACTAAATGTGACTGGTTTTGCACTCATTGTTTTTTAAGTAACAAAGATTTTGAAAACAAATTCATTCCTAGTTTTTTTATATTCAGATTGTGTGTGAGAGATGTTTCCCATGTGTACTTATTACATACCATAGTAGAGGTTGTCAGAAACACTGCATCTGGAGGTGAGGTTGTATTGAGCCTAGAATTTTGGGTTTGGGGGTATGAACTCAGGTCATCCCCAAGTAGAATATGTGCTGTGCCACCATCCAAGACCCATTGAACTTTTTAGGAAAAACAGTAAATGTCATTTCCAGATTGAAAACAATAAGAATAACAGAGAGTACATGAAGAGAAAAGTAAATGATCAATGAGAACTTGGTGAGTTAATATTTATATTCTGTATGAGATAAATTTGCAACATAAATTGAATACAGTGCAAATTATATTCCTGACACTTTATAAGAGTATATCTGATTCGAAAGATTCAGGAAAATGGGAAACAGTTAGAATATCTGGAGGATTACGAAAAACATAGTACATATATTGACACAACATGGCTTCTATACCTAATATAAACATGCAGTGATTGAGAGGTGTACAATATTTGGGAAAGAACAAAGAGAGGAAGTGAAAAAGAAAAGAACAATAAGAGGTAAATACTGCCAACTTTACTCTCAAAAATACAAGGGAAACTCATCCAGATAAACTTAGATCTTGAGCAATGTTACTCAGCTACCCATGATTCTATGTGTTCAGAACTTAAATACATAGACTCATACAAAACTCAAAAGGATATTTACACTGTTCGGTTTCTGACATTCCAGCTATTGATATTTGTTACTAATAGAGACACCCCACAGTCTAGAGCTTTCTATACGTATGGGGTAATCTCCTGCTATGATTCAGAGAATTATATTTTAATTTAATGAACAGTGTTACAAATTAATGTGTTCTGTTTTTTAAATATATCCGTAAATATAATTGGTATCCACAAATAATTTTTTAAGAAGCTTGGTCCCAAAAACCGACTGAGGACATACAGTCACTTAGTGTAAGAAGGAGTAATCAAGAGGACAGAAGGACATTACCCACAGACATAAGAAATAAATAAAGAAATATGTGTGCAATGACAAATTGCGTTCATTTCTGGCTAATGAGCAAAGAGGAAAGAACCTACATCAGATGGTTACTTTTGTTGTTATTGTTGGGATTTTTTTTGAGACAGAGATTCTCTTTGCAACAAAAAGCCTTAGTTGTTTTAGGAATATCTTGCTAGACGTTGCTGGCCTTGATCTCACACAGATCAACTTTCCTGTGCCTCCTGAATGCTGGGATTAAAGGCGTGAACCACCACAATCTCGCTCCTAAAACAAATTTTGCATTCAACATATGTTGCCTTCTTTAAGTACTTTCAATGTCTGACTAGTGACAGGATATTGCAAGTTATGCCAGTAAGGCAATATAAGCATTCAAGAGAAAAGATAACACCATAAGTATTTCATAGTACAGGAGTAACATGAAACAGCAGGTCACATTTTACTGGCAAGTCATGAGGGAGAAGTGTCAGAAGATGAGAAAAGAACGGAAGGCAGAAAAAGAAAAGATGAAAGGTAAGGTAGGGAGGTATTGCTTAAGCCATACCATATTCTAGGTACATTTCTTATAAGGAATAGCTTCTTGTATACTACTTCCATGAGGAAACGGAAGGAAATTTGAGACTCTAGGAAGTCAGTGGGAGTTACCATTCAATGGGACAAACTCAGGATAAGGATACTCAAAAAGTGCAGTACAAGGGGAACACAGGGATCTCCAAAAACATCACCAACTAAGTCCACAGTAGCCATGGGTCTAATAAACACAGCTCCATGTGGTGGGGATAGTTGTCTTCTCAGAGTCTGAAGCAACCCCTCAACAAGACACTGGCCCAAGACAATTGAATTTTCTCCCAAGAATCTTCCTTGTGTTAAAGGTGGAGTTCTACTTTATTCTCGATAGCTCAGGACCTGATGGAAACATCATAATTATATAAACCTTGGGTGTTATTGGCCCTGGGTTTCAGAAGGAACTCTGTTCATTCTCCATGAGTGAAGACCTAAAGAGAAAGTCTTGCTTGCTTTGTCTAGCCCTCAACACATCACTGTTTTCTTTTCAAACAGTTGTCACCTGGGCTCATCTTGCCCATATGACAGAGCCATGATTTTATCTAGAAGAAAACTGGATGTTTATGGCACACCAGCACCTAATGTTCATTGGAACCCTGTAATAAACCCTTGTAAAGCTTGTAAAAGACATAATCAATGGTATGGAGGTGGGCCTTGGGGGTTTGTAAATCATTGCTTTGCTAATTGACATGGATTGGATCCAAATATTTGGAGTATCCTGGGGAACAAGTGTATATTATATCATCCTATTCTGTAACATGCCTGGTTAGCACACAACTTAACTTTTTTCTATTTTTTTTTTTTTAATTTGGGGGTAGCAATATCTCAGCTAAATAAGTTTTTTGCAACTCCCTATCTCCCAAATATTGGTAAATCCTTTATAGAAACAATTCTCCTCCTCTATGTCACAGCTCAGTAGTAGAATGTAATCCAACACAAGAATGCCATATACAGATATTTGTATTTTCCCTTTGCTTTAACCTAGCAATTCAGAAACAGAGGCAAGAAGTTTTCCCCGAGATTGGGTCTAGCTTGCTCCACATAGAAAATTCTAGATCATGCTGCAAAGGTACACAGAGAAATGAAGAAAAAGAATGCCATTTAGAACATGCACAAAGTTAACTCCAAATGTGGATACTCCCTTAGCCTAGAGACAAGGGGGAGGGCCTGGGCCAAAACTCAACTGACTTGACAGATTTTTATGATCCCTCCTAAAGACCTCAGCCTCCCAGAGGAATGCATGGCCCATGGGATGGGGAGGTCCCTGGGGGAAATAGGAGGATGGGAGGGAGAGGGAACTGGGATCGATATGTAAAATAATATCTTTATATTTATTTTTTAACAACAGAAGAAAAATTATTTTGATGGCAAAAAAAGAACATGATAACTCTGAATGGATGTGACCCCTAAATGTTACATGTGAAGAACAGAACTTCTGGAAGGCACTGAACTAAGTGAACCTCTCCTTCTTTATAAATAGCCATCCCTGTGCACCAAAACCATAATGGAGCTGACTACAAAGAAGATTATTCACAATGTTACCTGATTGAATTCCTTTCCTCAGGCAGCCCACATGGAGAAGTATTCATAGGCAATACCCTGGTCAGGGAAGCTGCTAGGACCATAATGGCCTAGCAGAACACTGAATGTGGCAGTATACTCCAGTCTAGCCTCCTCCTGGAGGGCCTGCCAAACCGACTTTCATGACTACCCACCCCACCCTCCCCAGCCCCTTGCTTACCATACCTCATGTTCTGTGCTTATCCATGCTCTCCTTCCAATTCCCCACAGCAGCACTCACAGAGAAGTAATCAGTCCTCTGGCACCTGTTCTGATATAAAACCAAGCTTGCAGCATGGCTCCAGGAAGTCTCCTTCAAGACCTGAAACTGGCAGGTTGGCTTAGTGTCCCTGGTTGTCTAGTGAGGCTTGAGTGACAAGAGCTCTTTCTCAAGGGAAGAGTGTTCTTATAGACACAGCAAGCCCCGAACCTCCTTTGGCCCTGGCTAGACCTAGACATTTCAGAGAGCTGCACAAACAGGAACTTATTTGTTTGTTTTGTTTTGTTTTTTTGATTTTTTTTTTTTTGAGAATTTCCCTGTTGGTCCCTGATGTGCAAGAACTCACTCAGTAAACTGTGCTGGTCAATTCCTTCCTAATTATTATTATTAATCTTGTTTTTGTTACATTCTAGTAGATTTTTCTCATTACTTGTTCAATATTAATTAATTAATTAATTCATTCATTCATTTCTTTTGGTGTTTGATACACAGTTTCCCTGTGTGACCCTGCTGTTCTGGAACATACTCTGTAGACCAGACTATCTTCAAACTCACAGAAATCTACTTTTCTCTACTTCCTGAGAGCTGGAATCAAAGACGACAGCCACCACTGCATAGTCAGACACAAATTTCAATGTCGCTTCCTCATGTCACCATTAAACGGTCCAGCTCTCTTCCTGCATGCACAGACTCAATCTCTCTTTCTTCCTCCACATAATGTGCAGAGCTGCTCAGACCATTGTACAATGCTGACTGAAATGATTCTCTTATTAAACAGATGGAAGACTCCCTAGAATATTAAAATATAGGGAAATTTTTTAGGACACAAGTGATGTTTGTTCTGTGCCATCTGGCTGAGGTCAGGAGACCTGAGGGGACTCTTTACCTGGTTGTTACAGGTCCCTCAGAAAACCATGAGAGAAAGGCATAAGAAATATTACAAACAAGATGATACAACTTTCTCCTGACAGACGCCAGGGATATTGGTCAATTATATTGGAGTGTTATTCCTGAAATTAGAGTCAAATTCTTGAGAAGTGAATAATAATAACAAGTGTCATCTGCATGATAAGCTGAATACTCAAAGAGTGTGGCTGAGAAAAATGTCTTTATCTATGAGCACTATGGTGAACCAGCACAGGTTCCTCAGTAGGAAGGTGAGGAAACAGCTGCATTACTCAATGTTTTCCGTTAGAGCAGGATTGGTAGAACATATCTCTCTATGTCTGTAGAAAGTGGCTTTATTGGAATGTCTTACAGGCTCTGGGCCAGATAGTACATCAATCATGCTGACCAATGTACATTAGAAGAATTCGGTATTTGTTTGGTTTATGGGTGTGGATCTTCCAGCTGGTCTTCAGTATACACAAGTATTTCAAAGAAATATGCTTCAATGCTATAAAGGGGTAGACTCAGCAGGATCCACATGGAATTATATTTGTGGAGACTGTAAAGTTTTCCTCCAAGTGTTGTTGTATTTTGTTTGTGCTTTAGCAAATGAAGCCTGCCAGATGGTGGTGGCACATGCCTTAACTTCCAGTTCTTGAGAGGCAGAGCCTGGTGAATCTCTGTGTCTTCGGTAGAGTTCCAAATGTACACAGAGAAACCCTGTCTCAAAACAACACCAAACAAACAAAAAATAAATAAATCTATCAAAAAAACCTTGCTTTAAGAACAGAGTGTGTAGCTAGGCAGTAGTTAGCCATAGAGGACAGGCCATGGAGGAGCACATCTTTAATCAAAGAAGTTTGGATCAGTGGGATCTATATAATTTTATGGCCACCCCAGGATACACTGGATTTATCCAGTCTAAAAGAGAAAGAGAGACAGGTCATGGCTCATTCCTTTATTCCTGTACTTGGGAGGTAGATATGGCTGGGAGGAGAGAGAAATATAAGGGTGAAGAAGACAGAAGCTCATTGTGTTCTAATGGAAGACTCCTAGAATCAAAATCGCCAGACCCTTTGGTCTGAAGATAGAGTAGAAGTAAGAACTAGGGGATCACTGCTCTGCTTCTCTGATCGTTCATCATTAACCACACATCTGAGTCCATATTTTGACTATTAAGACTAACTAGAATTAGCTTTACAATTTCCAGTGTAGTGTGTCAAAGCTGAACTATGGTGTACAAGACTAGAATTGATGGTAATAGAATTGAGGGTATAAATCTTTATCAATTTATAAAGCTTGTTGCTACATTTTGTGTGTTTGAGCATGAGAAAAAATGGTTTGTAGGAATATACAGGTTATGGGATGTAGATAATTATGTGAAGTTGAGTGTTAGTATCTGACCTTTGGTCATCCCGCAAAAGAATATATGCTGAGTCCCTTGCCAAGATACACAACATATTTTATCTGATGAGCCAACACTCTTCCACAGATTAACAATAAAACCAAAATAAATAAAGAACTAAATAATGGTCTTTGGGAATATGAAGCATCAGAATTAAGATCCTATACAGGGTAAGTTTGCAACATGAAATGAATACAATCCAATTACGATGAACAACAATTTATAACAAAATGCTTATTACAAAGGCAGATTAACATTTTTCTTTGAAAATACACAGGATGCTCAATGTAATTGTGAAAACACAGTACAAAAACTGACATAATATGACTTTTATACTTACCACAAAGTTACAACAATCAAAATACGAACAATATTTGTAAAAGAATAAAAGAAATAGAGAGAATAAGCCAAGAACAAAGAACAAATATCATCAACTATTAATATAAAGTACAAAAGAAAGTTTGCTAGGAAAAGTGTGATCTTGATCAATGTTATCCAAATACCTATGAAACCATGTGTACAGAGATTAAATAATCAGACTTCAACACCCCAATTAAATCAACCCAAAGTAACCATTCAACACTTTTGACCCTGCAGCTATGGATATCTATTCCAAAGACAGGAGGTCCCTGCTCTAGAGCTCTCTATGCAAAAGGAGCTCATCTTCTGCTACGGCTCTGGAGCCCTTTATGACCCTTTCTTGTTTCAGAAAAACCCATCCCCACTGATGCCCATTCCACAAATAACATGGAAGAATATTTTAAAATCTGCTTCCTGCCACATGTTAGATGGCCCAACATTAGGACCCTGACCTAACTCGCTACCCAAAACCATACCCATCTGAGAAATCTCCGCAGAACAGGGACTCATTTTGTCCCCTGGAATTAAACTTCACGTAACATGTCTTATAAGGGGAGGTAGCATAGACTTAAAAACATTATGATCTTGTATGGCTTATAGACATACACATCATCATTTTTAATACTTTCTAAAATATTTAGAAGACAAACCTGAAAGTGGAATGGAATATACAGAACTTCAAGAAATAAAACCTCAGTTTTCCAGTGTCAGCCACCACTGCACACAAACGGCATTGCATGCATGTGCATACTGAACAGTTATGTAATATGCAGCACATCCTCCCATGCCAGGGCTACAGAGTCTCTAGCAAACCAGAAATGGCAGCTGAGCATACCTGCTTTGAAAATCCTACATTTAAAATGGTGTAACCTGTGTTCTTCCTTAAATCTCGATAGAGCAGAAGGAAAAGGGAGTCCTGGAAAGAAGCTTTCTCAGAGTTCCAAATTGGCTGGGACCACACAGTTTGGCCTATAATTTTTGCAGCCCCTCTACCAGGGGATCAGAAATCAATGACTCAGATTGCACAGTCCTCGTAGCTCTGCACTACCTACCCAGGAGACAGGGGCCTAGTCAAGAAAGTTTGTGTTTTAGTATACATTCTTCTACTGTCCTGGAGCACAAACTGCTCATTGGGAAAATCACAGTGTCTTTTGTGTGCACATTCTATTACACACTTACTGTTCATAGCTTATAACTCTTGACCACATAGTTGGGAAATACTTCAGCCAAGTCCATGAAACCTTCAAATGTTCACTGTTTTCAGTGTGTAAATCCTGTTTAAGAAAAGCAGGCTGTGAATTGGAAAATAATGAGGAATCATGCTAGGGCTTGGGGGCAGAAAAGAGTATGAGGATATGATGCAGTTATGTTCTAAAAAAAAAAAAATTGAAAAGCTGGAAATAGCTTCATGGCCATGTGCTCCAGAGACTAGGGGTTTCTCTTAGAGCACAACAAGGATTTCTCAAACCTTTTCTCTCAGACGGTACATCCACAACCACAAAAAGTAACAGTCCTGTTACCTAGTCCACAACAGTTCACCCGGACCTGTTTTTGCTGAATATGGTAACTATAGCAATTTGTATTCACGTTACGGTCTCTCTCCATCCAGATTCTTGATAGCCCTCATCCATGGATTCCAAGAACCTACCCACTGGGACAATTATGGATTATCTAGGAATGATTATCTAATTCCACTTTGCTCACCTTGACTACTGATAAAGGAGGAAATCTCAGCCTCCACCCTGCCTGTCACATTCTGCACTGTGACTCCACCAGTATCAAAGTGGGTCATGCACTCAATTCTTGCATAAATCCAGCTTCATTTATATGTTGCCACAATAATCAGACATGTAAGGAGTTCACACATTTTCTGGTCTATTTTACTTCTCATTGGCAAGTCAAAGGCCAGACTAGAAGGACATGTGTGATTTTCTTCCCAGCACTGTCCAGGAGAAGCGGGATGAGGAGTTCAAAGCAATTCTCAAAAGCTCAGCATATGAAAAGCCAAAGTTACAAGAGACTTTGCTCTACTCAGAAATCAATCATCAACATCACTTGAGAAAAGGAATTACATAAGTAAAATCTAAGAAACAGGAGTGCAGAAAATAGAGGTAAAAGCATTAATATGTTTAAAGAAGACATTTAAAAATATACCAATATCTGGGTGGTGGTGGCACCTGCATTTAATGCTAGTGCTCAGGAGGCAGAAGGAAGCCTATCTCTGTAAGTTCAAGATCAGCCTGGGCTACAAGATCTAGTCTGGGGCAGGCTCCAGAGCCACAAAGAAATTGGGTCTCAAAAAAATAAAATAAAATAAAAAATAAAAATAAATAAAAGAAATCTATAAAAATGATACCAGGGGTTGAGCACTGGGACAGAGGGTGGAGCCAAAAGTCCACCCTACTTCGGAGACTTCTCGGAGCAACTCTGAACAAAGGAGACCTGACTATCCACGCGGGACCACCCGTAATTTCCACCATCTTGGTCTCTGACCCTGCCTCCAGTCCTCTGCTGGAGTCCCAGGCCCCTCCCAGACATCCGTCTATCTCTGTGGGTCCACTCGGAGTTCCTGTGGGCAAGATCCTTGAACCCCAAATCCTGGCTTCTGCCAAAGAATGAGGTCTCAGCTGGAGAGCGCCAGTTTCCAGGGAGATCCCACTATCCTGCAAAACCTTCTCAAGTTCCAGCTCAGCCCTTACCCTCTTCCGCCAGCTATTGGCCAGAGTTATTTGCCAGAGCTATTGGCCAGAGTAACACTGTGAGTACATGCTGGCATCTTCTTCTGGATCCTCATCCTTAACCCCATCCCTGGATCCAGGTCTGCAGAGAAACCTCCTAGAGTGCTTGGACCACACAGAGCTACAGATATTGAATCTCAGACCCACATAAGCCCATCGGGGAAGTACCATAGAGAGAGGGGGGAGACAACACCAACACCTACTGGAAGAAGCTATGGGAAGAAGGCTATACAAGAGAATACCTAACAACAGAAAGACAAACATGACACCACCAGAATCTAGGGAATCTACACCACCTAGAATGGAACACAACAACAAAGCAGAGGAAGCAGAAGGGTATGACTTAAAAATTACCATCATAAAAATGATAGAGGACCTCAAAGAAGATGTGAGAAAATCCCTTAAAGAAATGGAAGAAAAAACAAACAAAAAAGTGGAAGAAATGAACAAATTACTTAAGGAAAGGACAGAAAGCCAAGAAAAAACAATTAACCAGGTGAAGGAAACGGTTCAACACTTGAAAACTGAAATTGAGAAAATAAAGGCAACACAAACGGAAGGAATGCTGGAAATTGAAAAGCTGGGCAAAAAATAGGGAACTATGGACACAAGCATAACCAATAGAATTCAAGAGATGGAAGAGTGAATCTCAGGCACAGAAAATAAACTAGAAGAAGTAGATTCATCGACCAAAGAAAATCATAAATCCAACAAATACTTAACACAAAACATCCAGGAAATGTGGGACACCATGAAAAGGCCAAACCTAAGAATAATAGGCATAGAGGAAGGTGAGGAAGCCCAGCTCAAAGGTGCTGAAAACATATTCAACAAAATCATCGAGGAAAACTTTCCAAATCTGAAGAAGGACATGCCCATGAAAGTGTAAGAAGCATACCGAACCCCAAATAGGCTGGACCAAAGAAAAAAGACCCCTCGACATATAATAATCAAAACACCTAGCATACAGAATAAAGAAAGAATATTAAGAGCAGCGAAGGAAAAAGGACAGGTAACATATAAAGGCAGACCTCTCAAAATTACACCTGATTTCTCCATGGAAACCCACAAGGCCAGAAGGTCCTGGATAGACGTTCTAAAACTATTAAAAGAACACAGATGCCAGCCTAGGCTACTATATCCAGCAAAACTCTCAATCAATATACATGTAGAGAACAAGATATATAAAGACAAAACCAGATTTTCCCAATATGTATCTACAAATCCAGCCCTACAGAAAGTATTGGAAGGAAAACTCCAACCCAAGGAAGGTAACTATGCCCACAAAAATGTAGGCAACAGATAATGCAACTACACCAGAAACCAAGGGTGAAGCAGAACAAATATATTCACAATACCACTGCCAACAACAAACCTAAATCAAATAAGCATCAACAACCAATGGTCTTTACTCACCCTCAACATTAATGGTCTTAACTCACCTATAAAAAGACACAGGCTAACAGAATGGATTACGAAGACAGAATCCATCCTTCTGCTTCATACAAGAAACACATCTTACCTTCAAAGATAGACATTACCTCAGGGTAAAGGGTTGGGAAAAGATTTTCCAATCAAATGGAAATAAGAAGCAAGCAGGCGTAGCTATCCTAATATCTAACAAGTTAGACTTCAAACCAAAATTAGTCAAAAGAGATGAAGATGGTCATTTCATATTCATCTCAGGAGAAATCCATCAACACAAAGTCTCAGTTCTGAACATCTATGCCCCTAATACAAAGTCACCCACATTTGTAAAAGAAACACTACTAAAACTCAATGCTCGTATAAAACCTCACACACTTATAGTGGGAGACGTCAATACACCACTCTCAACACTAGACAGGACCACAAATCTGAAACTCAACAAAGAAACAAAAGAATTAACAAAACTTATGTCTGAACTGTGGTTAACAGACATCTATAGAACATTCCACCCGAAGACAAAAGAATATACTTTCTTCTCTGCTCCACATGGAACCTTCTCTAAAATCGACCACATACTAGGTGACATAACAAACCTCAACAGATACAAGAGAATAGGAATAGTCCCATGTATCTTATTGGACCACCATGCTTTAAAATTGGAACTCAACAACAACACAAATAGCAGAAAACCTGTAAACTCATGGAAACTGAACAATGTGCAATTGCACTACTCCTGGGTCAAAGAAGAAATAAAGACAGAAATTAAAGACTTTCTAATATTCAACGAGAATGAGAATAAAATATACCCGAACTTATGGTACACACTGAAAGCAGTGCTACGAGGGAAGTTCATTGCAGTAAGTGCCCATATGAAGAAAACAGAGGATAGTAACATAAGAGAATTAACAGCCCAACTGAAAACCTTAGAACAGAGAGAAGCGAATTCACCCTGCAGGAGTAGATGCCAGGAAATAATCAACTTGAGGGCTGAAATCAACAAAATAGAAACCAGAAAAACAATACAAAAAAATCAATGCAACAAAGAGTTGTTTTTTTTGAGAAAATCAACAAGATAGACAAACCTTTATCCAAACAAACGAAAAAGCAGAGACAGAACATGCAAATTAACAAAATCAGAAACGAAATGGAGAACATAACAACAGACACAGAGGAAATCCAGAAAATTTTCAGGTCATACTTTGAAAATCTGTATTCCACAAAAATTGAAATTTCAAAGGAAATGGACAAATTTCTGGATAACTATCACGTACCAAAATTAAATCAAGAACAGACAAACAACTTAAATAGACCTATAACCCGCAATGAAATAGAAGCAGTCATCAAAAGCCTTCCAACCAAAAAAAGTCCAGGGCCAGATGGATTCAGCGCAGAATTCTACCAGACATTCAAGGAAGAACTAATAGCACTACTCCTCAAACTGTTCCACAAAATAGAAACAGAAGGTTCATTGCCAAACTCTTTTTATGAGGCCACAATAACTTTGGTACCCAAACCTCACAAAGACACAACTAAGAAAGAAAACTACAGACCAATATCCCTGATGAACATCGATGCAAAAATACTCAATAAAATACTGGCAAACCGAATTCAAGAATACATCAGAGAAATCATCCACCATGACCAAGTAGGCTTCATCCCTGGAATGCAGGGATGGTTTAACATATGAAAATCTATCAACGTGATCCACCATATAAACAAACAGAAAAAGAAAAACCATATGATTATCTCCCTAGATGTGGAAAAAGCCTTTGACAAAATTCAACACCCTTTCATGATAAAGGTCTTGGAAAGGTCAGGGATAACAGGAACATACCTAAACATAATAAGAGCAATATACAGCAAACCGACTGCCAACATCAAACTCAATGGAGAGAAACTTAAGCCAATTCCTCTAAACTCAGGAACAAGACAAGGCTGTCCTCTCTCTCCATATCTCTTCAATATCGTACTAGAAGTTCTAGCTAATGCTATAAGAAAACAAAAGGAGATCAAGGGGATCCAAATTGGAAAGGAAGGAGTCAAACTGTCTCTATTTGCAGATGATATGATAGTTTACATATACGACCCAATAAACTCTACCAGGGAACTCCTACAGCTGAAAAACACCTTCAGCAAACTACTAGGATACAAGATAACCTCAAAAAAAATCAGTAGCCCTACGTTTTTCAGACAGCAAAGAGACAGAGAAAGAAATCAGAGAAACATCACCCTTTACAATAGCCACAAGCAACATAAAGTATCTTGGTGTAACACTTACCAAACAAGTAAAAGACCTATATAATAAGAACTTTGTGACTCTAAAGAAAGAAATTAAAGAAGATACCCGAAAATGGAAAGATCTCCCATGCTCTTGGTTAGGTAGGATTAACATATTAAAATGGCAATCTTACCAAAAGTAATCTACAGATTCAATGCAATCCCCATTAAAATCCCACCACAATTCTTCACCGACCTTGAAAGGATAATAATCAACTTTATATGGAAAAACAAAAGACCCAGGATAGCCAAAACAACCCTATACAATAAAAGAACATCAGGAGGCATCACCATTCCTGACTTTAAGCTCTACTACAGAGCTATAGTTCTAAAAAACAGCCTGGTATTGGCATAAAAATAGACAGTTAGACCAATGGAATCAAATTGTAAATCCTGATATTAATCCACACACTCATGAACACCTGATTTTCGACAAAACAGCTAAAATTATACAATGGCGCGAGGACAGCATCTTCAACAAATGGTGCTGGCACAATTGGATGAGGGTGTGTAGAAGACTGCAGATAGACCCATGTCAGTCGCCATGTACAAAACTCAAGTCCAAATGGATCAAAGACCTCAACGTCAATCCAGCCACATTGAACCTCTTGGAAGAGAAAGTAGGAGGTACCCTTGAACAAATTGGTATAGGAGACCACTTCTTGAACATAACTCCGGGGGCACAGACACTGAAGGAAACAATTAATAAATGGGACCTCTTCAAACTTAGAAGCTTCTGTAAGGCAAAGGATAAATCGTCAAGACCAAACGGCAGCCCACAGACTGGGAAAAGATTTTCACCAATCCTATATCCAATCAAGGGCTGATCTGCAAAATACAGAAAGAACTCAAGAAACTAGTCAACAAAACACCAAATAACCCTATTAAAAAATGGGGTACAGAACTGAAGAAAGGATTCTCAATAGAGGAAATCAAAAAGGCTGAAAGACACTTAAGAAAATGCTCCACATCCTTAGCTATCAGGGAAATGCAAATCAAAACATCTTTGTGATACCATCTTACCCCGCAAGAATGGCTAAAATTAGAAACACCAGTGATGACTTATGTTGGAGAGGATGTTGAGAAAGTGGAACACTCCTCCACTGCTGGTGGGAGTGCAAACTCATACAGGCATTTTGGAGATCAGTATTGCAGTTCCTCAGGAAAATGGGAATTAGTTTACCACAGGACACAGCAATCCACCTCTTGGGCATATACCCAAAGGATTCACATCCATGCAACAAGACATCTGTTCAACTATGTTCATAGCAGCACTATTTGTAATAGCAAGAACCTGCAAGCAACCTAGATGCCCCTCAATTGAAGAATGTTTAATGAAGATGTGGCACATCTACACAATGGAATACTACTCTGCAGAAAAAATAATGGTATATTGAAATTCGCAGGCAAGTGGATGGCACTTGAAGAAACCATCCTGAATGAGGTAACCCAGTCACAAAAAGAGGAACACAGTATGTACTCACTCATATATGGATTTTAGACCTAGATCAAATGATCACCAACCTATAATTCACATCACCAGACAAACTAGGATACAAGCTATATTCTAAGAGATTCATATAAAGTCCCTCACAGAACTGGGAAGGAACAAGTCCCCCGAGATCAGGTGAAGTGGGGGGGGCAGTGAATGGAGAGAGAAGTAGGAGAAAATGAGGGGGAGGAAAGGAAAATATGTGGGACCAGGAAGATTGAGCCTGGTTAGGAATAGAAGATAGGAAAGAGAGAGAGAGAGAGAAACAGAGACAGAGAGAGAGAACATAAATGAGGGATCCAATATTGGTTTTAAGATAAAATTGAACACAAAGAAAGGTATAGAGAACTACAAGTCTGCTTCCAACTAACAATCTCAGCTTCCGTGGAAAGGCTATCATAAATGCCCTTCCTGGAGAGTGAGATCAACAACTAACTTCTCCATGGATCCCTCAACTAATGCCTGTTGAAAACAGGATCAAACACCCATACATAAACACTGAGTCGAACTAGAACCCAGAAGCAGATGGAGAGGACAATACCATGCGGCAGATACACATACAGACAGGTTACCTGAACAAGGAGCAGCTAACGGCCACTAGACTGATAGCTGTGAAGCCAGCATGGGACTAACTCAGCCCCCCCCCCTGTATATGGGTCTCAGCCAGAAGGACTGAGCAGTCTAAGAGACCTCAGACAGTGGAGCCAGGATGTATCTCTGGTGCCCCAAATGACTTTGCGAACATATCCCCCAAGGAGGAATAACTGCCTTAATCTAGAGACAGGAGAGAAGCCCTAGTCCCTACTATACAGGTCCTGTCACATCTACATGACCCCAACTGGATGGCATTCCCCTACATATGGAATTGGGGTGGGGGGATGGGGGAGGGTCTTTAGAGTGCATGTGAGAGGGCAGAGAGGGTAAAAGAGAGGGAAGGAGGGAGGGAGGGCTGGAGGGGAGGGAGGGAGGGAGGGAGGGAGAGGGAACTGGGATCAACATGTAAAATAATACATTAAATTAAAAAAAATGGTTTGACTCCAAAATTTAAGTTGAAGGAGAAGTTACTGGGTAAAAGGTTTCTATTTTTTGTTTCCACAGAAAATGAAATGATGTGGATTCCTTCCAGACTAATTTGGTTTGATCACACCAGACCACCTGAAACAGAGTACACGGTGATCCTACATTCCAAACAGCTGGACAAAACAGCCCTACAGACTACAGCCAGGATATCTGAATCTTCTTCGAATCCCCCGAGACAGCGCCCCTTACCAGCCAGAAGTAGTTTGGAAAGAACGACACCCAAATTCCCAAATATTGTGTATAAATGTTTGTTTTCATTTAATTGGACTTTGTTATATAAAATTAAATAAAATAATAATAAAAAATGATACCAGGCTCAACTAGAGGCCTCAGCTCGAGAATTCCAGGCCCTGGCTAGATCCGCATATACATGCCACCATCCTGAGGTCATTCCTGCTGGAGGCTTGTCTCCCATTGCTGGGTCTCTGCTAGAGAGACATCAACAGGAGTGTGCCAGGCCCTGGATTGGTCTGCCTACCCAGGCAGGAACACCCTGAAACGCTGCCAATGTTAATCTTTGACACCCAATGCCAGGATTATGCTAGTTGTGAGTCTGGGACTAATTTGGGTTGAATTAACCCTACAACCAACCCAGGAAACTCCCTGGATTGGTACCAGACATTGCTCCACCTGTGGCCTGTCCTCAGCTAAAAAACAAACAAACAAACAAACAAACAAACAAACAAAAAACAAAAAACAAAACAGAAAATAAATCTCACTTCAACAGAACCCAAGGGTTAATCATGGCAAATATACACACAAAACCACTGCCAACAACAAATCATAAACAAACAAAAATTAACCATCAATGATCCTTATTTTCCCTCAACATTAATGGTTTTAACTTGCCTATAAAAAGACACAGGCTATCAGAATGAATATGGAAACAGAATCTGTCCTTCTTCTGCATACAAGAAACACATCTAAGCTTAAAAGATAGTCATTACTCAGGGTAAAGGGCTGAGAAAACATCTTCCAATAAAATAGACCCAAAAGCAAACAGGTCTGTCTCTCCTAATATCCAGCAATTTAGACTTCAAAGCAAAATCAATCAAAAGTAATGGAAACAGTCATTTTGTATTTATCACAGGAGAAATACTCACCACAAATCCTCAATTCTGAACCTCTATGCCCCAAATACAAAAGCACCCACATTTGTAAAAGAAATACTACTAAAACTCAAACCACACATAAAACATCACACACCTATAGTGGGAGACTTCAACACCCGACTCACAACACTAGACAGGACCACCTCAGAAACTAACAGAAGTTATGTCTCAATTGGATTTAACAGACACATTTAGAACCTTCCATCCAAACAAAAAAGAATATAACTTCTTCTCTTCTCCACATGGAACATTTTCTGAAACTGACCACATACTTGGAGACATAAAATTCCTCAAGAGATACAAAAAAATTGGAATAGTCCCTTGTAACTTATCAGACCACCATGCTTTAAAATTGGAAGTCAACAACACAAATCGCAGAATCTCTACAAAACCATAGAAACAGAAAAACCGCAAATGCAGCATACCTGAATCAAAGAAGAAATAATTAAATTAAGAATGTCTTCAAATTCAATGAATATCAGGGCACAAAATTGCATTAAGTGCCACATAAAGAAAACGGAGGATAGTCACATTAGAGAATTAACAGCACAACTGAAAGCCTTAGAACAAAAGAAGCAAAATCACCCCTCAGGATTAGGGCCCATATTCAATTTTTGGGCTTAAAACAATAACGAAGAAAACAGGAAAATAATACAAAAAATCAGTACAACAAAGGGTTGAATTTTGGAGAAAATTAGCAAGATTCACAAACCTTTATCCAAACTAACCAAAAGCATAGAGAGAACATGGAAATAAACAAAATCAGAAATGAAAAGGTGTACATAACAACAGACACTGAGACAATCCAGACAATTTTTAGGTCATACTTTGAAAACCTGTACTCAACAAAATTTGAAAATTCAAAGGCTATGAACAAATTTCTGGATAACTATTACTTACCAAAATTAAATCAAGAACAGACAAGCTACTTAAACAGACATATAACACTTAACAAAAGAGAAGCAATCATGAAAAGACATTCAACCAAATAAAGCCCAGGACCAGATGGCTTCAGTGAATAATTCTAGCAGAATTTCAAGGAAGAGCTAATACCAATACTCCTGAAATTGTTACACGCAATAGAAACAGAACATTCATTACCAAACTCTTTTTATGAGGCTACATTCATCTTGGTACCCATCCACACAAATGCACAACTAAGAAAGAAAATTACAGATCAATATCCCTCATGAACATTAATTAAAAAGTACTCAATAAATTACTGGCAAACCGAATTCAAGAATACATCAAAGAAATCATCCACTGTGACCAAGTAGGCTTCATCCCTGGGTTTCAATGATGGTTTCACATATGAATATCTATCAAAGTGATCCAAAATATAAACAAACTGAAAATAAAAAAAATCACATGATCATCTACCTAGGTGCAGAAATCCTTTGACAAAATTCAACATCTTTCATATTAAAGGTCTTGAAGAGATCAGCGATAACAGGAACTTATGTAAACACAATAAAAATAATATACAGTAAACCAAGAGACCAGACCAAACTGAATGTAGAGAACCTTAAGGCAATTCCTCTAAAATCAGGAACAACACAAGGCTGCATCCCCACTCCATATCTCTGCATTATTGCACATGAAGTGCTAGCTAAAGAAATAAGACAACAAAAGGTGATCAAGGGGACAAATATTGGAAAGGAAGAACTCAGATTTTCTCTATTTTCAGATGATATGATAGTTTACATAAGCAACCGAAAAAAACTCTAACAGGGTACTCATACAGCTGAAAAACACATTCAGCAAAATATCAGGATACAAGATAAATTAAAAAAAAAATCTGTAGCCCTACTTTATTCAGATAACAAAAGGACAGTGAAAGAAATCAGAGAAACGTCACACTTACAATAGCCACAAAAACATAACGTATTTTGGAGTAACACTTACCAAACAAGTGAAAGACCTATATAAGAACATTGTGTCTTTAAATCAGAAATTAAAGAAGATTCCAGAAAAGGGAAAGATTTTTCATGCTCTTGAATAGCTAGAATAAACATAGTAAAAATTGCAATCTTGTCAACAGCAATCTGCAGATTCAATGCAATCCCAATTAAAATCCAAGCACAAATATTCACTGACCTTGAAAAGATAATAATCAACTTCATATTGAAAAACAAAAGAAACAAGATAGCCAATACAACCTCTATATTAAGGGAATATCAGGAGGCATCACTATCCCTTTAAGCTCTACTACAGAGCTGTAGTCCTGAAAACAGCCTGGTATTAGCACAAATATAGACAAGTAGCAAAATATAATCAAATATTAAATCCTGATATTAATCCGCATACCTATGAACACCTGATTTTTGACAAAACAGCTAAGAGTATACAATGGGAGGATGAAAGCGTCTTCAACAAATGATGCTTGCAAAACTGGATTATGTTGTGTAGAAAAATGTAGATCACCATGCACAAAACTCAAGTCCAAATGGATCAAAGGCCTCAACATAAATACAGCCACACTGAAACTCTTAGAAAAGGAAATAGGAGGTATTCTTGAACAAATTGGTACAGCAGACCACTTCCTGAATGTAGCTCCAGTAGGACAGACACTGAGATCGACAATAAGTGGGACCTCTTCAAATTTAAAAGACTTGTAAGGCAAACGACACAGTTGACAAGACTGAAAGGCAATCTGCAGACTGGGAAAAGATCTTGGTCAGTCCTCCATCTGACAGAGAGCTGATCCCAAAAACGTACAAAGAACTAAAGCAATTAGTCAACAATACACCAAATAAACCCATTAAAAATGGGGTATAGAACTGAATAGACAAGTCTCAATAGAGGAAATTTGAAAAGGCTGAAAGACACTTAAGAAAGTGCTCCACATCCTTAGCTATCAAGGCAAATTAAAACAACTTTGAGATACCATCTTACTCCTGCCAGAAAGGCTAAAATTAGAAACACCTATGACAACTTATGCTGGAGAGGATGTGGGAAAGGGGAACACTCCTCCACTGCAGGTGGAAGTTCAAACTCGTACAGCCATTTTGGAGATCAGCAATTCCTCAGGAAAATGGGAATCAGTCTACCACGGGACATGGTAATCCCCCTCTTAGGCATATACCCAAGTGATCCACAACCATGCAACCAAGACATGTACTCAACTATGTTCCTAGCTGCTTTCTTTGTAACAGGAAGGACTTGGAAGCAACCCAAATGCCCCCCAACTGAAGAATGGATAAAGAAGATGTAGCACATTTATATAATGGATTACTATTCTGAGGGAAAAAAACAATGGAATTTTGAAATAAATAGAAAAGTGGATTGAACTTGAAGAAACCAATCTGAATGAGGTAACCCAATCACAAAAAGAGAAGCATGGTATGTACTTGCTCATTTATGGATTTTAGACATAGAGCAAAGATCACCAGCCAACAAATCAAACTGCCAGAAAAACTAGGATACAAGGAGGTATGTAAGAAATTCATATAAGATCACTTGCAGAAGGTGAAAGGAAAATGGCCCCCCGCAGCATATGGGTGTCGGTATAGACGGGGAGTGAGTGGAAAGGGAACTAGCAGAAGGAGAAGGGGAGGAGAGCAAAGTGCATGGGACTAGGAAGATTCATATAGGGGAGGAATAGACTTGAGAAGAGAAGAGAAGAGAAGAGAAGAGAAGAGAAGAGAAGAGAGAAAGAAAGGAAAGGGACAGAGAGAGACAGACAGAGAGAGAGAAAAAAACCATAAAAGAGGGAGCCATTATAGGTTTAAAGAGGAAATACAACTAGAGAAATGTCCAGAGGCCTACAAGTCTGACCCCAACTATGAATTTGAGCAATAGTGTAAAGGCTACCATAAACTCCCTTCCCTGATAATGAGATCAGGAACTAACTTATTCACCATCATGGGGCCCTCATCTAGTAGCTGATGGAAACAAAAGCATAAATGCACAAATAAACCCTGAGCCTAACTGGAATCTACATGCAGACAATGAGGACAAGACCACGCTGTAGAAACACATAGACACAGCTGATCTGAACAAGAAGGAGCTAATGGTGCCCCAGAATTATAGCAGGGAATCCAGCATGGGACTGACTTTTAACCCCTGAACATGGGTCTCAGCTAAAAGGCCTGCAAAGTCTAAGGGACTAAGTGGAACCAGGAAGTACCTCTGGTGCAAAAAGGACTTTTGGGGAAAATCACCATGGAAGGATACTCCCTTAACCTAAAGACAGGAGAGAAGTTTTAATCCCTACTTTAAATGACTTGAAAAATTTAGATGAATCCCCATGGAAGGCATTACTCTACATGTATAGTGGGGGTTGGATGGGAGGGAAGAGTGGCCGGGGGCCTGGGAAGTTGAGAGAGATGGGGAGAAGGAGGGAGGGAGTGAGGTAGAGGGAACTGGGTTTGATATATATATATATATATATATATATATATATATATAATTTTTTTAATTAAGAAAAGAAATGTGATACCAATGTAATTTAAACAAAATAAAGTTAACATATTTTAATAATTTAAAAATGTCTAGCTCTATTGACTTTGAAAAAATCACACTTCCCCAGAGAGAACATCACTTCCAGCACAAGTTCTAATGGATCTTAATAATTAAAACTCATAGTAATCTATCAGGGAGTGGAGGGTAAAAACTGAAGGATCACAGATTCAGAGCATCTGGCCAGTAGATTTCTTATCTCTAACAATTCTCAGACAAATGATATGGTCCTGTCCTCACACTGCCTCCTTAGATTGACTGCCATCTCTTCACTCCCTCAGACAGACTGCTCTAACAAAATCCTCTCACTGCATGCTCTTCTGTCTCCTCCACCTTATCTTCCTCTTTCTGTCCAGCCATGTAGCTCTATCTCCAAATCCCTACACTTGGGATTAAATACCTGAAATCCTAAGAAATGGGATCACCTTAGTATGAGCTGTTTTTCTTTTAGACAGATTTTTTCTCCCTCTCTGTCCCTCTCTCTCACTCTTTCTCCCTCCATCTCTCTATAGCCAGGAGTGGCCTTGAACTCACACAGTTCCACCTTTCTCCTTCCCCTTGTGCTGGTATGAAAACTGTGCCCAACCACTGCTCTCTTAGGGAAGACCTTGGCATCTATGTTGGAAGATCTTGGCCTGTATGTTGAAATAGTGGCTTGGGTGTGTGGCTAGCTAGTGACTTACATGAATGGCTAACTATTGAGTTAGGTATGTGGCTAAATAGTAACTTAGTGTGTGTGACTAACTAGTTACTTACTGCTTTACTGTGTGTGGCTAACCTGTGAGTTAGTGTATCTAACTAGTAACCTAATTGTGCATCAAATCATTGACTTAGGTGTGTGGCCTACTAGTGACTTGTGTGTGAGGCTAAATGGGTAGTGACTTAACATGTGTAACAAACTAGAGACTTATCTGTGTGACTTACTAGTGACATAGTATGTGTGGTTAAATAGTGAAATAGTAGTGGCTGACTAGTGACATAGTGACTGGGATTAACTAGTGACTTATTGTACGTGGCTGACTAGTGCCTCAAGTGTGACACTAACTAGAGGTATGTGGTGAATGTGTTAGTGACTATAGCTAACCAGTGACTTAGTGTATGTTGCAAACAAGTGACTTAGCTGTGTAGCTTACTAGTAACTTCGTTTGTGGGGCTAAATAGTGACTTAGGTATGTGGCTGAATAGTGACTTAATGTGTGTGGAAAAGGTGACTTAGTTTTTGTGGATACTAGTGATTTCATGTGATTAGCTATCTAGTGACTTAGGTGTGTGGCTAATAGCTGAAATAGTATGTGTGGGTAACTAGGGAGTTAGTATGTGTGGCTAACTAGTGGGTTAGTTTGTGCTTAAGTAGTGACTTATACTTATCCAAGTAAATAGTGACTCATCTTAGTAGTCTGATCTTCAGGAAAGCCTTATTTTATAGATCACAAAGAAAATAACAATACAGTAATTAAGAAGAGATAGACTGATGCTGCCCATATGCTGTCATTTTGTATTGAGCTCTGTAACCTGACATATAGTTACAGTCAATGACCTGCTTCTCAAACCTCTGAACTGATATTACTGTGTCAGGTAGGATTGAACATTTCTGTACACAGAGAATTATCTATTGGTAAATTCAATATTCATTGGTTCAGAACAAGCTTCACAAACTCTATACCTACATATTCTGGTCTGTGTTCATACACATGACATAGATTAAAACATGCTGGGAAATTACAACATCACTCCCCCTACCACAGTCAGGTCCTTTTTTCATAGCAGTCACTCCAGCACATTGTTGCCTACCAAGAATCCTCCTGCAGTGTAAACAATTTTTCTTATTCTAGTCTGAAGGCAGAGGCAATGCTCTACTTGTGAATCCTTTTACTGTGACTGCACTGGATAGTTGAATACCTGACCTGCAAAATTTAAATCTCTGTTACACTAATTTAAGAATTTTGAAGGTATACTACAGAAAACAGCAAGGCCATTGCTTTAGAGATGAACAGACTGCAACCAATGCCTCCCGAATCAACATATGAGCTTGTCTCATAAACATTTTTCTAACAGGAAGAAAATGCATTTGTTCTAAAATGAATATGCCTTCCAAGGGATACGTCATTTCACCCACAGAGGAGATCCATAAAGACAGAACTTCTAACATAACAAGTATCCATCTCTGGAAAATTCTCAAAGAGGAGCCAGCCTAGACATATTTTGCATTTCATATGCCCTATCTTTCTTAAATGGCTCTTAAGTTAAAGCTCCATTTTACACATTGAACAATTTCAGTAGAGACTGGAGACAAGACAAGTTTAATTAGCACACCCTGATCCCCTAAGTTCTGTTGACCCTAAGCAGGACCATCAGGCTTCAAAGGGTAACATACTCAATGGACAGAGGGTCACACCCCAGTGCCTAAGCTTGTGGGTTTTTCCTTTAAAAACACTTGTGCCTGGGGGATGGGGCTTCTATCTAGCCTGTGTGCTGAGGTAGCCTGTTTGTGCAAATGATTCCTGTTCATTAAAGCCTCTTGTGTGTTGCAGCAACTGGACTGGACATTGAGTTCTTGGGGGTACCGACTGAAACTGGGAGACTCCTCTTTCTGAGGGTCTTACATTTTGGAGGTTCCATCAAGATCTGGTTGACCCCTAGACTCAATTACAATGCCAGTTGGAGGTAAGATAGAGCAATTAGCCTATATGCTTGATGTATTTCTGATGTGTCTAATGTTATATGATATTGACTCAAGTTTCTGTGTCTGGCCTGCACAGGACTTGAATTTGGTATAGGTCCACAATGGGAGAGAGATGTGTCCTGAGACCCTTGGTCCTGCCCTGGACAAAAGTCCTGGGTTGTTTGGAGCAGGGGAGGAGACGAAGTCTTGATTCTCCAGGGGACAGTCAGCCCCTGGACTCTGCTTCCCCAGTGCTTTGTAACTTTGGTTTCAGCACCATTTGTCTACTGCACGGATTTGTCCTGTTTTTCACATTGTTCTGTTTGTTGTGTCCTTCTCTTCCTTCTGTTTGTGTCTATTTCTACTCTCCCCATGCGTCAACAAGTAACTACCCCACATTATTTTGACATTAGATACGCCAGAGAGCAGGGCTGGGAGACCCAGGGAGACAATGAGCACACTCATCTCTTGGCCCCATGAATGTGGCAGTTCCGCCAGAGCTGCTGGGGCTGAGCTGCAGCCGAATGGCTGAATAGCCTTGGGCCGGGGTGGCCTGGGTTGAACCATGCCAGAATGGCAGGACAAGGTTATGTGTTATGACCCTGCCACAGCACATGTTTTTCTCCCCAGTACCAGCCTCCAGGGTTGACCCTTCTACCCAGATGTTTATAATTTGAAACCTAACCACATCCTTTTCTCAGAGGATCCCCAATGCCTTAAGGGGTTGGTAGAGTTCCTTATGTTCTCTCACCAGGCTATTTGAGATGATTATCACCAGCTTCTGCTTGAAGCTAGAAACATATCCCTTGGGCCAATGGGTGGCCCATGCAGCTGAAAAACGAGATTGACTTGTAATTCCTTTGACTTGCCCCATTGAGACTTCAACATTGCTGAAGAAAGGGAGAGCCTAAAATCTATCAGCAGGCTCTGGTGGCGGGTCTCCCAGGTGCTGCAAGGTGGCCCACCAATTTGGCTAAGGTAAAGAGAGCGCTCCTTTTGACCCTACCTCAGAAGCTCAGAGAGCTTTGGTGGCTCTAGTCTTCATGGGGAAATTTGGCCTCAGATATTAGAAAAAAACTCCAGACACTGGAAAGGTTACAGAAAGCTGAGTTGTATGATTTAGGGAAAGAGGCAGAGAAAGTGTATTGAAGGGACAGGGAACAGGAGAGAAAAGACAGTAGAAAGACAGAGAGCAGGAAAAAAATGTGTGACAGAAGACAGGAAAAGAATTTGACTAAAATATCTTGGCCACAGTATTTACAAAAAAAAAAAAAAAAAAGGAGGAAAAAAAAAGTTAAAAATTTTAAAACAGGCTAGGAAATCTGGGCAAAAGGGACCACACTCAACAAGGACCAGTGTGCATATTGTAAAGAAATAGGACACTTGACAAAGGGCTGTCCCAAGAAGACAAACAAGGTATCAAATATCCAAGCCCTGAGAAAAGGTAAAATTAAAGGGAGACGGGATTTGGATCCCCTTTCCAAGCCCAAGGTAATTCATGGACTACCCGAAGAACAGTGGACGTTGGTGTGGGCCGGCTATCCCACGAGTTTGAGGTTTCATCTCACCAGCCATCTGTGTTTTGCCTTTGGATGGTTTTTAGACCATGACCGCTGTGTGGAGATCATAAGTCAACTTTGTGGAGTCCACATTTGACCTACCTTGAGGGCAACTGTAGACTCATAGAATTCTCTTTTCCCCAGGAGTCGCATTATAGAAAAACGCCTGAGTCTTTCAAATGAGAATGTCTCTACGGAAGTAACATTGACTTCTTATCTGACCATCTTATAGCAGAAACAGGAACTGAGAATGTGCGAGAGTTTTAGAGAAGGGATAAATTCCATATTTAGCATTTTTTTGTTTTGTTTTGTTTTACATATATTTACCCTCTATTTACTATATTCTTTTTTGTTTTCAAAAAAGGTCAAACTTGATGGGAGATGTCATTCTGTATATGTTTCTTATACTGGTTAATGAATACAGCACTATTGGCCAATAGGAAAGGTAGATAGGAGGGACTAGGAGACAAAGAGGAAAGAGGAAGTAGTAAAGAGGAGCCAAGATGGAGCATTTGGAGAGAATAGATCCGCCAGCCGCCTCTCGCTGGTAAGACCACGTGGAAATACATAGAAATGGGTTAATAATTAAGATAGAGCTAGCCGATAAGAAACTAGTAACTTGCCAACAGAATTATATCATATACAGAGTCTCTGTATGTTGATTGGGGCTGGCACGGCGGCGGAACAACACCAGGCGGCGGGCAGAAAAAACATACTCCTTACACAAACTGAATAAATATGCTTTAAATTTTCATTAATTTTGCTTTTGTATTTTGTCTCTTCTTTTTAAGAATAATATTACTGTGAATTTCTGTCTAAAATAGAACTCACACTATAGACTAGTCCATCCTAGAACTTCATAGAGATCTGTCCATCTTGATTCCAGAGTGCCTGCATTGTAGTTTGCCTTGTCAACAGAGGAGTTAGTTCATTTACTTGGTTCACTTATGATGAATGACTGAGCCTGCTTGGTTAGTGTAGCCAGAAAACAGGTCCTGGTCCTAACTCCAGTAAAAAAAGGTGGTACCCACCAAATGCAGTTATTCTGACTCAAAGTCCATTGTCTTCCAAATATGAGAAATATTACTGTTCCTTATCATTTAGTCTGTTATAACTCATCAAAGGCCTTGGAAGAGTTTTGTCTAAACTTGCTGATGGTGACATCCAGGTTCATAGAGATAAGATTTTTTTATATAGTTAAGTGTATTTCTTCCCATCATTCTAATGTCTCACTAAGTAAACTTGAATCTATGAATCCAGGCATGGTGGAAGAGGCCTTTAGTAATGGTTCTTAGAAAGTGGATGTAGGCAAAGCACTTTTTTAATTTATTATTTTACATGTCGATCACAGTTCCTTCTCCCTCCCTCCCTCCCCTTCAGCCCTCCCTCCCCCTTCCCTCCCTTTTACCCTCTCTTCCCTCTCACATGCACTCTAAACACCCTCCCCTCCCATCCCCCCACCACAATTCCATATGTAGGGGAATGCCATCCAGTTGGAGTCATGTAGATGTGACAGGTCTTGTGAAGTAGGGACAAGGGCTTCTCTCCTGTCTCTAGAATAAGGCAGTTATCCCTCCATGGGGGATATGTTTGCAAAGTCCTTTTGTGCACCAGGGATACATCCTGGCTCCACTGTCTGAGGTCTCTTAGACTGCTCAGTCCTTCGGGCTGAGACCCATATTCAGGGGGGCCTGAGTCAGTCCCATGCTGGCTTCACAGCTATCAGTCTAGTGGCCATTAGCTGCTCCTTGTTCAGGTAAGCTGTCTGTATGTGTTTCTGCTGCATGGTCTTGTCCTCTCCATCTGCATCTGGGTTCTAGTTCGACTCAGTGTTTATGTGTGGGTGTTTGATCCTGTTTTCAACAGGCATTAGTTGAGGGATCCATGGAGAAGTTAGTTGTTGATCTCACTCTCTGGGAAGGGCATTTATGATAGTCTTTCCATGGAAGCTGAGATTGTTAGTTGGGAGCAGTCTTGTAGTTCTCTATACCTTTCTTTGTGTTCAATTTTATCTTAAAACCAATATTGGCTCCCTCATTTATGTTCTCTCTCTCTGTCTCTGTTTCTCTCTCTCTCTTTCCTATCTTCTGTTCCTATCCAGGCTATATCTTCCTGGTCGCACATGTTTTCCTTTCCTCCCCCTCATTTTCTCCTACTTCTCTCTCCATTCACTACCCACCCCCCACTTCACCTGATCTCTGGGGGACTTGTCCCTTCCCAGATCTGTGAGGGACTTTATATGAATCTCTTAGAATATAGCTTGTATCCTAGTTCATCTGGTGATGTGAATTATAGGCTGGTGATCATTTGAAGGAGGGAAGGAGAGGGAACTTGGATCGACATGTAAAATAATAAATTAAATTAAAAAAAATGCTTTGACTCCAAAATTTAACTTGAAGAACAAGTTTCTGGGGAAAAGGATTTCTATTTTTGTTTCCACAGAAAATGAAAAGATGTGGATTCCTTCCAGACTAATGTGGTTTTATCAAGCCAGTCCACCTGAAACAGAGTACAAGCTGATCCTACATTCAAAACAGCTAGACAAAACAGCCCTACAGACTACAGCTAGGATATCTGAATCTTCTTCGATTCCCCCAAGACAGCGCCCCTTACCAGCAGGAAGTAGTTTGGAAAGAACGACGCCCAAATTCCCAAATATTGTGTATAAATGTTTGTTTTCATTTAATTGGACTTTGTTATATAAAATTAAATAAATAAATAAATAAAAACTCATTGGAAAAAAAAAAGAATGGCATTGTCCAAACACTGAGAAGGGACAACTTTAAGAAAAGAATTGTTTACTCAGTGAGTGGTCCTTTGTGGAAAAAGAAAACAAGAAACAAAGAGATTTCAGAGGAACAAAATCCAGGGGAGTTTCTGTGAGCCTGACCCTCATTAAAGGAAAATCTGCAAGATGTACCTTAGGCAAAAGAAACAAGATGACTTCTTCTTTTGTTTTGTTTTAAGCTATCAACTATTAAAAAGAAGATATCTGTGATGTTAATAAAAATGGGAGCAAAGCTAAGAGAATGTCAGCTTTTTAAAACAATATTAACAATAAAGTCTGGGGCTAGAGAGAAGGCTCAATGGTTAAGAGCAAAACTGGCTGCTCTTCCATAGGACCCAGGTCCAGTTCCCAGGGCCCACATGATGGCTCACAACAGTTTAACTCCACCTATCAGGAATGCAACACCCTCTTCTGGCCTCCACAGGCGCCTTCACACAAGGGCATGTGTTCACACATACACACAAATATAAATCTGTAAAAGAAAAACCATGTCTAATTGCTGGAATTTAACAAACTATAAGATGGAAATGTCCTGCCGAGTATGCATGTTAAAATGACTGATCAGGAAATGCTACCTTGCTGTAAGAGTACATATGCCAGACTAATGTGAGAGCAGAAGAAGTCACTATCTGTGATGGAGAAAGGGAAGCAAGAAGGGGAGGGAGGGAAGGTTCGAGAAGGAGATGAATAAGAACAAAGGATACTAGCATGTATGTATAAAGATGCCATAATTTTGTCATACTAAATTAAAATTGTTTCAAAGTATACCATGAAAAAAAAAAAAAAAAGAAAGTGGATGTAGGAATTTCAGGATTTTAAACAAGATGAAAGTGGTCTCTGGGGTATGGTGTTGGGACCACAGTCAAAGTTAGTCTGTGACTGCTTCATGACAGTGTCTATAACCTTGCCCAAAGCTTCGGTACTTCAGGGGCCATGGCTCAAGCAAATGTTAGCTAAGGTATTGACCCCACCTTATTTCCTATGCTTAATTTTAATGAATTTTGTTTAAATTATAAATAAAGTTATTTTCCATACCCATCTCTGTTCCCACTCCCTCCCATGTCTGCACCAACCACATCATCACTAGGGCAGGGACTAGGCCCATCTCCATGAGTCTAGGCTGAGGGAGTAACCCTCCATAGTGAATGGGCTCCTGAAGTCCTTTCATACGCCAGGAATTCATCCTGATTCCACTGCCAGAGTTCCCTCAGTCATTCCAAGCCTTCTAAATCGACACACTTTCAGGGGTTTTGGGTCAGTCATATTATGGTTTTCAACTATTAGACTGGGATACATGAGCTCCCCCTTGTTCTGTTTATTTGATTCTCCTACCTGGTCTTGACAACTGTACTTAACACTCATCTCTCTCTGCAACTGGATTTCATGAATTCCACTTAGTGCTTAGTTGTGGGTGTCTGCTTCATTTCTGTCACCTACTGGATTTAGGCTCTAGAATATCACATAAAGGTAGATATCAATCTCATTAGAGGGAAGGGCATTTAAGGTAGCTTGTCCACTATTGCTTATATTATCATTTGCGATCATCCTTGTAGATCTCTGAAAATTTTCCTAGTGTCAGATTTCTCTCACAACATATTATGTCTCCATCTGGTATAGTACCTTGCTACACCAGACCCAGTGGAGACAGTATAGCAATGGCTGAGAGAAAACTCAATGGCTTCCTGTCCAGAGGTTAGCACCACAAGTGGTTACGCCTCCTGGGGAAAAGTGGTCCAGGTCCCTGCTTGTGTTTGTTTGACTGGCTGTTTGGAACGGGTGGTGGGTGTATTTTGTGCTATGATATCAATAATGCTTTTGATCATGGGTGTTTTGGCCTGTAGCTCCACTGTTAATTCAGAGAAGCCCAGAAAACACTGAGTCTCAGGAACTGAAAGAGATACAGACCAGCAATCAACATATAGATGTTGCTCTCTGTGCCCTTAGTTACAAATCCCATGGCACCAGCGTGACTCCAGATGATAGTCCAAGGTCAAATAAACAATCAGGGTTAAAGCTGTAGGGATCAGCACACAATATGACCCTGCCTATAATTAGCCCACCTGAAGCAAAGCTGCTGTGGAATTTACTACAAAAGTCTAACTTGAAATCTTAGGGCCCCTAAATCAATAATGGTACAAGACTTCTTATCAATGCTGTTAAAAGTTATGAATCAGAGGCAATGACTACACCCTAAACTCAGTGAATCAAATCTCTAATATGCTGACCCAAAGCAGGCCAAAATAAACAGAGATTCCCAGCTACACTCTTGCTTAGATGTATTTATGATCACATGCTTCAAAGCAATTGTTGATATGTTTATGATATGTCTGTAAATCTTTAAACTGTGACCACAGATCTGTTCTTTGAACTTTCTGCATAAAAACTCAATGCTCTGAAGTAAAAGTTGCAGCAGTCGCAAACCTCCTCGTGTGTGTTTATGTTTGTTTGTCAAGCCAAAGCCATTGCTGACCTGTTCATCTGAGTCTTGGTCTCTTTGCAGACCCGTCACCCACTGAGAGGTCTGTTGCAGTATCACCTTTCTTGCTCTCCTATCTTCCTTCCAAAACTCAGTCTTCTTGATTCCTCTTGTTCTCTTTTCCCATCCTCTGCTCCCCTTCTCTTTCTCCTAACTCTACCTCTCCTCACCCCATGCCCCCAATTCTCTCGGGAGATCTTGTCCCTTTCCACAACTCTTGGGAGACAATGGCAGGCCAATTAAGGGTGAAGTCTGAACTGAGGTGAATCCAGGGGAGGGCCCCCCTTGACACCCTGAGGGTGGAACTTGGAAAGGTGAAAGCAAACACTGCTAGGAATGAATCAGCCTCTCTCCACCTGCAGCTCAATGTTAAGGCTAAAGCTTTACACAACCTGCCTACTCCATTCATCAAGGAACAGGTGCTGATGGTCTACAGGATGGCAGCTAAGGAAAACCTTGTAAACCACACCGCCTTCTAAAAGCGAACCCACCAACTCCTTAATCCTTCCTCCCCATATCATCCCTGGCAAGATGGAAGAAGCTGTACTTAAACCAACACCAGCTGGGTTGTTAGGTAGAAACCCTACTGGCTTTTGTATCAATACAAATTGTTTAGAATGTATGGTAGCCCTGCTCCAAACCCTGCCCTCATGTTCTGTCTTTCCTGCTCATGTAGAACTGTAACTCAGGCTCCAGTAGTCAATCAGAGCTTCAAGCATAGCCACCAGTCATAGGGGAGGGTACTATCCCAATCTTATATGCTGTGCCTTTGGTACACAGAAGCTTTGGGTGATGTCTCTCTTGCTCCCATTATCTCTCTTTTCTCTCCCTCTCTCTCTTCCTCTCCCTCTCTCCTTGCAGATTACATCAGAATGGCTAACCAGTTTGTCATTTATCTTGGGTCTAGTGAACTTAATAAGACCCCGGCTCCACAAAAAAATTAATTTATTGAAATTAAGCAAAAGTATGAATGCTAAAATATTCACCAAATTGCGTGATTTGGGTTTTCTCTTCCATGGGTTTTTCCATATCATTTCATAACTAGATGGTAGACAAAGTATGTCAGATATGTACAGGGTTACAGAAACGGAAGAGAAAAATTATGGAATGTTCATTGCCAGGACCTATGTTAGGAATTTGAGAACATTCTGTAGTTCCTGCTACAGTTTTTCTTATAACTCAAGGGTTGAACATTCTTGGGAACAAGTGTGAACAGACACAACAACATTCACTGGCATCACATAATTCAAATTAAATCAATTCTTGAACCAAACATATTTTCACCTGTGAATATTTAACAATGTGAGCACTCATTCCTGTAATGCAAGTACTTAGGTTTTTAAAGTCTTAACAGTTTCCACCAATATGAATTGGTTTATGTAATACAAAGCAAAAGTGTAGGATTGGATTTAGAGAAATTAATCATCTCAATGAGGCATTCTATGTTGTTAAAGTAATATGTGAAAGGGCCCCCATTGCAGGGGCTCTGCTAAAGAGGCCTTAGGTGGAGAATGCCAGGTCCCAGCTAGATCTGCCTATCATTGCTGAAACAACCAGAATATCAGCCCAGTATCTGTCCATCCATCCCTTGTCTAGAGTCCTCTACTGGAGTTCTGGGCCCTTGACAGAGATCTGCCTGCCTCTGCAGCACCATGGTCTGGGGATTTGCTAGGACCATATGGGACCAGACAGAACACTGAATGTGGCTAAAGTTTCCCACCAAGCCACTGGAGGGCCTGCCATACCAACTACCAGGCCTCCCCAACCCATCCTCCCCATCTTAGGATAGCATCCCCTCACTCACCATGTTGTGGCTTTGGTGTTCATCCATGTTCCACTCACAATTTACAACAGTAGCACTTCCAGAACAGCAATCAATCCACTGGCACTTGTTCTGCTATAACACCAAGGCTGTAGCAAGCATAAAAGCCTAAAGTATGGCTACAGGAAGTGTTCTGCAATGCCTGTGACTGACAGGTTAGCCTGGTTTTGCTGATTGGCTGGTGAAGCTTGAGCAACAAGGGCATTTACTTCCACAAGGGTGAGTGTGCTTAAAATCTCACCACAGCGTTCCTAGGCCCTGGCTTTTACTCAACAGGTAGACACCTGTAGAGACACAAATTTCAATATCACTTACTCCTGTCTAAAATAGATAACCCCATTCTCTTCCAGTGGTGTGTGTGAGATCATCATCTCCCTCCTCCACAAAATGTGCAGATGTTGCAGATACAATTATACAAAGCAGACAGGAATGATTTCCTTATTCAACACAGGAAATTTGCCCTGTATATTAAAAACTTGAGAGAGATTTTAGGGCATATGGTACAAAAGAAACGTTTGCTTTGTGTCATCTTGCTGCAGTCAGGGGAACTGTGTGTACATTTTATCTAGTAGTCATAGACAGTTCAGAAAACCATGAGAGAAGAGAAGGAGCCATATCAGAAAGAAGAAGATCTATCTTGCTCCTGTCAGATGCTTGGCTGATAGATCCAATGCATTGGGAGTTTTATTAATGAAATTATTGAGAAATGAATAATAATAAAAAGTGTTGTCTTTATGGTAATTTGAATACTCTGAGTGAATTGGGCTGGGAAGATGGCTTCTGTAAGCACTGTGGTGACCCAGCAGAGCTTCCTCAGGATACAGGTGAGAAAAATAGCTGCATTATTCAATGTTCTCTTCTTGTACAGGACTGTTTTCAGGTTTCTAAATCAGTGGAGCCATCATCCAGCCTTGAGTTTGGAGAAAGACTTATTTTCTTGTTTGAGATCTGGTTCCTGTTTTCTATTCTTTTCTTTCCTTTTTTTTTTCTGCTTGTCTGAAGCCCCAGTGACAACCAGGAAATAAGTGGTTTCAGTTCATCTGACCTAAATGGGAAACTACTGAATATAATTCCCCCTTTCTGTGCTGAAATCTCTCGCTAGTAGTTAGAACAGAGAATAATCACTCCATGTGATTGTGCGAGCTAGCTAGCCACCTTGTTTTCAGGAGAAAGGAGTGAGTGTGAGAAGAGAGCAGTGTTTGCTATCGGAGTCTAGGTCAGTGGGGTAGAAATGCATTTCTCTGCTGATCTGGAAAAGGTTTTGTCTGGGTTGAAAAGCCAGGCCAGGAATCATTGTGCTGTGTGTATAAGGACAATGCATTCCTATAGGAGGTGGTCTTGTTATTCAGTCATCACTAGCCAATCAGGCTCTCCTCATGACCTGTCAGTCATAAAAGGTAAAGGGACCTTCCTGGTGCCATATTCAGGCTTTTCTATGAAGGAGAGCTGGCACCTTTTTCTATGTGCTTTTATTCAATTGCTGCTACAGGAAATTGATTAGAGATTGGGAGAGCTCAGTAATCACACCATGGTGAGTGAGTGGCTAATGTCCCAAGAATGGAGGAATATATTGTGCAATATATGAGCCATATGGTGGGTCCTCCCAACATCTGAGTGGGAACATGCAGACAGATTTTCCTTCATGTGGGTTTTCATGAGATCCACGCAACTCTATCAGTCAATAATAGGAATCTGAATAAAACTTTGTGGGTTGAATATCCTCAGAGTATTGGGAGCAGGGAGTCCTGTGTAGAAACTTTTTAGTCATCTTCAATGAGCATTCTGTGTATCCTTGGAAAGACTGCCATGCTTGGAAACATTTAACAATTTACATTTTACTTTATGTGAAGTGATGGAAAAATAAAAAAAAAATAGGGATTATGGCAATATGGCAAGAAGGGGAAACTGGAAAGAACAAGAATTTCTTCCAGTAGATAACTTCCTGACAAATCCCACAAACTATTTTCAGGACATAAAGAAAAAAAAATTTAACGTTGCAGGTGTGCTAATGAGTCTTGTCTACCTATCCTTGATGAACTTCCAAAAAACTATGTACTCTATGAAATGCTGTAACCTTAAAAACCATATGAACTGAAGTTAGTGGTCTCAAGCTTCCCTATTTATTTTCCCTTTTGGAAGCCCTTCACTATTGAAACTAGGTGCCTTAGTCTTACAATAGAGTGAGGTTCTATCCTGTTTGGTTCTTCCCAATTAAAAACATTTGCTTTTGCATTTGAGAATTACTTCACTGGACATTGAAGAAACCTGGGAGGTACAAAGTTGGGGGCTCAACCAGGATTTCCCCCAGCCACCCAGGGTCCTTGACCCTGAAAGATTGTGCTCATGGCCAGGGTGTTAGTTCTAAGTCCATCAATTAATGTGCTTGAAAGTCTGTCTGTCAAAAAATGTTTTTTTTTTCTTGTCCAGCAGTGGACATCTCAATCTGTACACAGGTTAATAGCACCTCAGTGGATGCACCAAAGGGGTCACCCCTGGAGAATTTGGGGGACACCACAAAATCTTATCTGAGTGGGGATATATCAGAGGGTTTGATCAACCTGATATTTGAGTGTGAAGACTTGGTCAAGGACTGAGTCATCCTAATGGATAGGCCACCTCTCATATGTGCCATGTTTGACATTACAGACCTTCCTTTGTAAATGGGGGAGTCCGTCCATCTGAATCTGAGAGGACTCAGTGTATGTAAGTCCCTGTGTTGGGTCCTCTGTCTGTGATGTTGATTTATGTGATATAGTTTTCCATTGTCTCTCCCCTATGGATGCTACCTCAGACAAAATTTAACATAGGACTTACCTCCTCCTTCCTTATGTAAAAACAAATTATTTGGCCACATCAACTGCCTGGCCAGGAAATTACAGGCTGGTGGTAATGCAGAACACCAGAGTGAACAGCACCCGGCTCCTCCTGGTACAGAAGTCCTAAGCCATGCTCATCCAGGAGCAATGCTGGGTCACTGATGGCCTAGATGCATTGGGCCAGCTAGTAGGAAGTCAGAGGAGAGATAGAGGCAAATGATTGAAGCTGAACCTGGCCCATCCCTACTCTCTTCAGGTGGCAGTGAGTGTGACTGGAGGTTCCACAGAGCAGCATGCAGATACAGGGATGGGGGTGAAGGTGGTGTGGTGGAGGATGAAGGGGTATTGGGGAGAAGAACTTTGGTGAAGATTGTTATGTCAACTTAAAAATAAAACTAACAAAATAAATGGTAACTTGATGTGACGTCTATGTGCAGACTTGGTACAATCAGTGTGAAGCAAAGAAGACATAATAAGATAACAGTGGTCCAGTAGACAGGTCAAATGGGGCTGCAGATTTATAGGTCCACACAACTCACCAAAGCAGTACCACAAACATGAGAAGCAGGTTCAGGTGTTACAAAAAAACTCGACTTTTCTGGACAATAAAAGGGAGAACAGGACAAAGGATTGGCCAGATCCAGACTAGTCGAAATGAGATTAATATATATATATATATATATATATATATATATATATATATAGAAAATAACATCAGAGCTGGTGTACCCCACATAACTCATAAAAGGAGGCAACAGTTAAGAGAGCAGAGGGTGCAGACAGACTCAGGGGAAGGCGCCATAGTAAGAAGATACAGTCAGGATTTAAATAAATAAACAAGATGTTCACTTCAGCACCTCTGAATAAGAGTCACTGATAAGAAAAAAGGAAAAGAGAAAAGGAGAGATTTCTCTATGATAGGGGTGTCTGAAAAAAATCAAAGAAAGAGAATAAAGGTAATGTAGATAGAGAGGTTCAAAGAAAAGTCAAAGAAGGATCAGAGGAAGATGTAAACTGCTGTGGGCTCTCATATCTACAAATACTAAATTTAAAATTAGTAATTTGAGTTAAAAATTTTGCCATACTAGGTTGTTTAAAATTCCATTTATTTCTCTCAAGAAAAGTATATGTACCTGTTAAAAAGAAGTTCTATCTGGGATTCCTGTTATAAACCTAAGTTTTATTTCAAGAATAGAGTTAAAACAAAAATAGTTTAAACATTTTTGCTGTCTAATGCTAACAGCTCTTGCCCCAACCAGCAGGACATAGTTATTTGTGGATCAAGGTGGGATAGAACCTGAAAATAATGGGAGAGAAAGAAGGAATGAGACCAGGCAATGTTTGTCAAGGTCTAACTTTAAATTTTTTTTGTAACCAAGTCCATTTAAAAGAAAACACACTTTTATAGACAATATTTTGGAATTTGGGCGTCGTTCTTTCCAAACTAGTTCCTGCTGGTAAGGAGCGGTGTAATGGGGGATTCTAAGATGATGCAGAAATCCTGGCTGTAGTCTGCAAGGCTGTTTTGTCCAGCTGTTTTGAATGTAGAATCACCAGGTACTCTGTTTCTGGCGGTCTGGCTTGAACAAACCACATTAGTCTGGAAGGACTCCACAGCTTTTCATTTTCTGTGGAAATAAAAATAGAAATCCTTTTCCCCAGTAACTTGTCCTTGAACTTAAATTTTGGAGTCAAAGACTTTGTTTTTTAATTTATTGTTTTACATGTCGATCCCAGTTCCCTCTCCCTCCCTCGTACCCTCTCTCTCTTTTACCCTCTCTGCCTTCTCACATCAACCCTAAGCAGCACTCCAATTCCATATGTAGGGAAATGCCATCCAATTGGGATCATGTAGATCTGACAGGTCATTTGAAGTAGGGACTAGGGCTTCTCTCTTGTCTCTAGGTTAAGGCAGTTATCCCTTCATGGGGGATGTGTTCCCAAGGTCCTTTTGTGCACCAGGGATACATCCTAGTTCCACTGTCTGAGGTCCCTCAGACTGCTCAGTCTTTCTGGTTGAGACCCATATTCAGGGGGGCCTGAGTCAGTCCCATACTGGCTTCCCAGGTATCAGTCTGGGTGCCCGTTAACTCAACAAAGAGGAGTTTTTAAAGCAAAGCCGGGAGGTATTGTAGAAGGGGTAACTGTTCCGAATCTGGGGCTCTGGTAATCGTCCCAGGTTATAAATATCAGACCATAAACGTCTGCTTATCTCAGTTCCTGGAGTCTGGTTCATCTCAGTTCCTGGGGTGAGTGGAACAGACTGCTTGTTAAGCAATTTTCTGTTTTACCAAGATAAGGCTCCATTAGAGTTTTAAGATATAAGTAATTTTAAAACACGATGTGACTCAATGCTGGCTGTGACTCAAGTGCAGCGCCCAACATCTCCCCCTATTTTGTTATTTTTTCTAGAGGGTCTGTCTTAGGCTATGTTGTTGGCTCCCACAATCGGGACACTGGGGATGGGCTTGTTACTATGAGATGAATGGGTAGGACCTCTGACTTAGGCTACATAGGGTGCATCTGCCTTCATCACTCAAGTACATGGTCAAAAATCAGGCAAGAAACTCAGGCAAGAGGAGTGGGCTCCTGAGATAGTGTCCTTTGATACTCATGGCATTGAGGGACATACAGCCAAATAGGAGGGCCTGCATCCGATTTGTAACACAATGATATTCCTGTGATTGAAATCTCCATATTTGAGGGAACCATGTCCGCTGCTGTTTGAGTTCTGTGAAATCAAGTCATTGTCTAGGGGGATCAGAACTGTCATTGTCACCATCCTAAACAAGTTCCTCAGAGGAGCTCTTATCCTTTTCCAAAAGCTGATGGTAGTGTAAAGAAATAGGTTTTTCAATCATGGAAACAATTTGAGTTTTGATCAATCAAGGTAATTTTGGAATGCCCTGGGCCCAAAAGTCATCAATAATCCCACAAATTGTCCCAGGAAAGAAGGAAGCAAGGTAGAAAAACAAGGGAAGGTGGAAAACCAAATTTATACCAGGACTCGGCCTGTTCCCACTGTCATTTACATCCCTCAAGTCTTTTCTGTACTCTATCTAAGCTGTCTTCCACTAAGCCAATCTTACAAGCATAAAAGCAACATTCCTCTTTGAGTGCTGCACAAATTCCTCCTTGTTGTAAATACAATAGGTTTAAGCCTTGTCTGTTCTAGAGAATTTCTGTTCTAGAGAGAGAGAGAGAGAGAGAGAGAGAGAGAGAGAGAGAGAGAGAGAGAGAGAGAGAGAGAGTATTTATGCTTCAAGGTCTAAGGGCCAGTTTTCCTCTGTTCCATGCATCTCACCAAATAGACTGGCAGTTACTGGGCCTCATTTTCTTCCTGCCAGAAAACACAAACATGACCTTGACCCCTCTCAACCCCATATTATGACAGGGTTGGGTTCTTTCCATAGTCTTGTGCATGGATCTTTCCATTTGACTTCAGTAAATGTCTCTTGAGTTCCATCATATCAGAATTTGTCTGCCACAGATTGCTCATAGGTATCCACATTAGAAAATTTAAAATGAAGAGTGCATGATTTAATGTATCATGTGGAGACTTGGGACATGAATCCCTTTTCCTAATAAGTAGCATTTTTAAGGAGCTATTAGGATACTGCACAATTCTTTGTTCTTGAGTATTATAAGGAGTGCGTTATATGTTTAATTTTTTATTGGGCACAAAATGTTGAAATGCTTTACCAGTATATCCAGGACCATTGTCTGTCTTTATAATTTTTTGGAACTCCCATGTAAGCAAAACATTTTAAACAGTGACTTATCACATGCTTAATGGCTTCTCCAGTTTGTACAGTGGCCATTAAGAAGCCTGAATATGTATTGACTGTCACATGAACATAATTTAATCTGCCAAATTTTGCAATATGAATAACATCCATTTGGCATAAATGATTAGGAAGCAGGGCTGAGGATTTACTCCTGTATTAGTTACTGGTAAATATTGTGGGCACACATCACATGCATGTTCCTGAAGCCTTTTCAATCACAAATATAGGGGAATTTCAGGGAGAGGTGGAGGGGATCACATGTCTTGCCTCGAGTAGTTCTTTAACTAGATGGGAAGCCACAAGAAGTTTTTCTGCGGTTCAGAGTCATTGTTCCATCCACATTGGATGTCAGAAATCCATGCAATGGGAATGGGGTCTGGCAGTGCAAGAGCAACCCTCCCTAAAATGGCTAAATCCTTTTCTATCACCTTGAGTGTCTAATGGGAGTGTGGCCACAGAGAGAACTTTTCCTTGCTCCAGCTTACCTGTCCCTTGTCGTTTGTCCCAGCCCATTTTACATATCATTTGGAGAGCTTTGTCTCTTGGCAGAGTGCCTTGGGTAAGGGTTTGGGTAATAAGAACAACTCCCATCTCTTGCAAGAGGCCCCATGCCCACAATTTAGGGGAGAGGCCAGCCAGGACATAGGCCTGGAAGTAACCTGAATGTCCTTCAGCATCTCTCTACTTAAGCCAAACTGTTTCCTTATACTATTACTATTTTGATGATGAAAGCTGTGTGACTGCTGAGCTAATTCTACCTGAGATAAAGGGACTATCAGCTGACTCATTACTTTTACCAGTAGACCGGGAAGTTTGAATGAGCTCTTATATGACCTACAAAGCAAGGTGCCTTTCTTTGTTGAATGGCACTTTGAATTTGCTCAAACAGTAATTTAACCTGATTATTAGTTTCAATTTATGAAACCGTCTCTATAACTTGAAGAAATCTGAAAATATAATGACTATCAGTATATAAGTTAAACGAATCATTCATTAGAAGCGGAAAAACTATTGCAACAGCTTGTAACTCAACTATCTGAGCTGAAGCTGGATCTGTCTGTACTACATATTCTTTTCCCACCAATAAATAACATAAGCTGCTTTTCCATCAGAAAAACCATCAGGAGAAACTAACATAGCATTTTTTAAAACAGGATTACTCTTTACAATTTTAGGGAATAGAAAAGGATGTATTAGTACAAATTGTAACGTCTATAAACTGATTATCAAATTTTTCCAAAAACTGACAAAAAGCTGATGGATCAAAAATTATAATTAATAAAAGCTTGAAAACTTAGGCCCTAAATCTATACAGAGAAGAAAATTTCTAATGATAAAAGAAAATTAAGTCCTTAAGTCAGTAGTGCCAGGGCTGACACCTGAGCCCACTGTCAGAAAAGGGGAGGTAACCACTTACCATCTAAGTAAACATTATTTTGCCTGTTAATTGCTGGTTGTAAAGGTTTTGAACTAACCATTAACTTACTATTTGGTATAGGGAACATGTATTATGCTTGGTTCTCTACCCAAATATCTCTTAGACAGAATTTTGTATCGTACAAGCTACTGCTTTAAAATAAGGATTTAACACTTTGACTGAGGAAAAAGGTAAATGCAACCATAACAATGGTCCCCCTTGCCATAAGACAGAAAGAATTCAGACTATGCTGTGTGGAAGTACATAAGCCTTGCATGGTTTTGCATAGTCAATATAGCATATCTGCTGATGCTGGATTGTATTCTCTGATTGTAAGAGAAATTTTCTATTCTCTTCAGTTAGCTGTTTAGGTGAATTGGGATCACTATCTCCTTTCAGGATATTGCTTAAAGGTTTCAAATCACGAGTATGTGCTTTTTAAAAAAGGACATAACCATTTTAATATATCCTAATAACTTCTGAAAATCATTCAATGATCATAAGCTATCTTTTCTAATTTTTAATCTTTGAGGCCCAATTTCTTTAGGATGTAACATAAGTCCAAAATTTTTTGTAAACTTTCTTCTTTGACCTATAAAGATTTCATTAGCTGGCTGATGGGAGACGACATTCTGTATATGTTTCTAATACAGGTTAATGAATAAAGCACTGTTGGCCAATAGGAAAGGAAGGTAGGAGGGACTAGGAGACAAGGATGAAATAGGAAGTAGGAAGTAGGGTCAGGATGGAGAGCCTGGAGAGAACAGAACTGCCATTACTCCGCTTTCAGTAAGACCAAGTGGAAATACATAAAAATGGGTTAATAATTAAGACAGAGCTAGCTGATAAGAAACTAGGAATGGGCCAACAGATTATATCAAATACAGAGTCTCTGTGTGCATTATTTGGGGCTGGCACCGCAGCAGGACAAGACCAGGCGTTGGGCGGAAAATCCCATACTCGTTACAAATGGTGCCCACATGGCTAATAAGAACTTCCACTTAAAATTTAACAGAAGCTTAAAAAAGGGTTTTAAAACAAAAGAACAGAGACAAGCAAGGTTTCTTGGTAGCAGCATTTTTCTCTTGTGAGAGACAAGCAGATTGTGCGGCTCCTCTAAAGGGAAGATTCCAGACTCGGCAAAAAACTGCACGGGTTTAAAAAAGCACTGCTAAAAATTCACTGGTGTGTATCAGAGCTGGCAATGGCAGTGATCACATCTCCAAGCTGGCAGCATGCAGACCAAGGCAGTGAGCACAGCTTTTAGTGCTGGCGGTAAAATAGCCGTTGCCATCTTTTATAAACCCTGGCAGAAACAACAAAGACTTTCATTTTAGCAGTGTTGTTGTTTACCTGATAAAAGACTCGTGGCCAGAAAAAGTTAAAGATTTACAGTAAAGACAGATTCATATTAAGAAAAATCTCTAAAGGTTTACAGTGTATATTTTAAAAGATATGTAGGCTTGGGAGAGAAAAGAAATAAAATGATTTTAAAAAGAGAGTGGGGAGCTGGGTGTGGTGGCACACGCCTTTAATCCCAGCACTCAGGAGACAGAGGCAAGCAGATCTCTGTGATTTCAAAGTAAACCTTGTATGCAGAGTGAATTCCAGGACAGATAAGAGTTACACAGAGAAACCCTGTCTCAAGAAATAAAAAATAAAAAGTAAAAGAAACGGAGTAATAATAAAGCTACGTAAAGATGAAAAGCTCAGAGAGAATCTGTATACTGTATGACATTATATTGTCTTTGTATTGTTTGACTGCTGAGGAAACAACTGTTAAAACAAATGCTGCTGAATTAATTCAATTTATATATTTTAAAAATGCTTTGACTCCAAAATTTAAGTTCAAGGACAAGTTACTGGGGAAAAGGATTTCTATTTTTATTTCCACAGAAAATAAAAAGCTGTGGATTTCTTCCAGACTAATGTGGTTTGAGCAAGCCAGACCCCCTGAAAAAGAGTACCAGGTGATCCTACATTCAAAACAGGTGGACACAGAATCCTTGCAGGCTACAGCCAGGATTTCTACATCTTCTTAGGATCCCCGTGACAGCGCCCCTATCAGCAGGAAGTAGTTTGGAAAGAACGATGCCCAAATTCCCAAATATTTTCTATAAGTGTTTGTTTTCATTTAAATGGACGTGGTTATAAATGGTTAATGATCACAACCCATCTCTTTTTAAAGGTAAAAAGGGAATTATGGTATAGCTATGAATTCTTTATTTTCAAATGGATTTTCATTTATTAATATAAACTTAAGGTCAATTTTGTAATTAAGTATATGTCTCCTCTTGTTTAGAAATTGTGTTTATATAACTCATTTAGATATGTAATGTGTAATTTAGTACCGATTTTAGATAGTTACCTAGCTAAAAAGTTATAGCTAGGTGAGTTAGGTTTTCTAGATATATATAGATGTATTTGAGAACAGATCATAGATAGTACCTCTGATAGTCAGATATTATAGTTAAATTAGTTAAGATTTCTAGATATACAGATGTATTTGAGATGGATAGGAATTCTTCAAACCTTTCAAAGACCTACAGAATATGGCAATTAAAATGATTTAGGGTTTTCTTGACATTGAGACATAAATGCTCCTGGCAACACCACCCGAGTCAAAAAGGAAGATGAAGATAAACATTGAAGAAACTCGTTAGGGAGTTTACTTCTAATATAGCAAGACTAGTCATTTGGACAAGATACTGCTCTTGTCTGGACTGTTTGACTTTATGCTGTATAAATTCGACGTGCAGGACCCACAGAAAAGTGACTGCTGATTCAAGATGGATATTGTTATAGAGTTCCTGCTTCATGGAAGGAGTCTGCCAGACAGTCTACAGGACACAGAGAAAAATGACTGACAAACTGCCAGTACAAGAAGACAGTTTAAAGTTTTCTACTTTGCTGAAGAGTCTGCCAGACACACTATGGCATATGGGCTGAAGATGGAAGATTACAGAAGAACTTCAGGTGACTGGCCAGACAGTGAGATGTCTATGTCATTTCTAGAGTTTATATACTATCCTTCTGTGGTCTTTGAAGGAGTTGAAGACAGACAGTTATGGTTATTGTTTTCCTTAGTTAGTATTCAATGATATAGGACTTTAGACTCACAAGATAAAATAGATGATAGAATATTTTATTCAAATCTTACTAAAAGTTAATGGACTAAATATTGTTAACTGTGATTCTTACTTGATAACTGTTGTGTGACATATTTTGCTATGTTAAGGCTAAAACCCTTCTTTTTATTTAGACAGAAAAGAGGAGATGATGGGAGATGTCATTCTGTATATGTTTCTCATACTGGTTAATGAATAAAACACTGTTGGCCAATAGGAAAGGAAGATAGGAGGGACAAGGAGACAAGGAGGAAATAGGGAAGTAGGAAGGCGGGTCAGGATGGAGAGCCTGGAGAGAACAGAACTGCCATTCCTCCACTCTCGGTAAGATCACGTGGAAATACATCGAAATGGGTTAATAATTAAGACAGAGCTAGCCAATAAGAAACTAGTAATGGGCCAACAGATTATGTCAAATACAGAGTCTCGGTGTGAATTATTTGGGGGCTATCTCGGTGGTGGGACAAGACCAGCGGAGGCAGGCAGAAAACCTGTACACCTTACAGGTGACCAGGTCTCATTTACATTTTCACTGACACCTTTCTAGGTGGGGCTAACAGGGTCTGCAGTTCCCTGAGGCTTATTCTTAATTGTTGACAAGGTCTCATTTGCATTTTCATTGACACCTCTCCAGGTGGGGCCTAAAAGTTTCCTGAGCCCTCCCTTCCATAGCTTTTCTCAAATCTTACATTAACCTCCAGCTGTAACAGCTAGATAACAGGAGACATGCTGTCTAATGCAAAATGCTAATGCTCTATTGGCTCCTTCAGCCTTGAAAGCACCCTAACAGGTCCTTGGAACCTGAGATGACTAAGCACCACTTTTGCTTCCCCCTACCTCCAATCTGGTGCCAGGATATATCAGCTAGCCTAGTAAAGTAAGATATATAATGTAAAGCCTTCTTAATATGAAGAGTGCTGTGTTATTAACCTCAACATCCTCCACAGTTTCTGGGCTTCTACAGCTGTGAAGGCGCCGCAAAGTTTCCCTGTGTTTCCTGCTGTCCTGGGACTTGATCAGTAAACTGCACTGGACAATTCCTTCCTAATTATTAATATTAGTCTTGTTGATGTTTTCTAGTAGATTTTTCCAATTAATTGTTTAATATTTATTTATTTATTTATTCATATATTTATTTATTTTGGAGTTTGACACAGAATTTCTGTTTGTGGCCTTGCTGTCCTGGAACTTACTCTGTAGAGCAGGATGTCCTCAACCTCACAGATGTCCACTTGTGTCTATTTCCTGAGTGCTGGACTGAAAGGCGACAGTTAGACACAAAATTTATTGTCGCCTATCCATGTCACCAATAGATGACACAGGGTATAATGGTTTAATCTCTCTTTCTTCCTCCCCACAATGTGCAGAGGCTAGCACAGACCATTACTAAATGCAGACTGAAATGATTCTCTTCTTTCACATATTGAAGGCTTCCCAGAATATTAAAAATCCAAGAGAAACATTTTAGGTCACAAAAGATGATGTTTTTACTGTGTCATCCTGCTGAGGTCAAGATACCTGAGGGTGCTTTTTACCTGGATGTCAGAGTCCCCAAAAACAACCATGATAGGAAATGCAGGTGCCATCTCACAAACAAGATGATACAGCTTTTTCCCTGAGAGATGTCTGGGTGATAGGACCATTGGATTGTGGTTTCATTCCCTGGGAAATTCATGTCAAATTCTTGAGATATTTAGCATAAGGGAGGTGCAAAATAGGAATGTGACAGAATGTTGGATCATAAATGTTGCCTGGCAACCCTACTTACATTCAATATCCTGGTATCATGGGGTCAAGAACCAGAGAGCAGCTTCACTGTTGTATTATCATGGACGCCACAATCTCTGAAGATGACACATTCCAAAAAACTTTTGATGACAGCATTTGATTCCGCTTAACCAAGTCATAGCCAAATCTCTGGAAGTTTGCCTACAGCTATTACTGGTTACCCAATTAAAGATTACCTATGTATCAGAGAATATATACAGTCTGTGGAGAAACAGTTCAAAGACTTCTGCTGCAAACATATTTTCAGCTGATATGAAAATTTTAGCTACTACTGCTATGCCAGGTATGGGCCCATCATCTCAGGTCCTGCCTCAGCACAACAGAGATTCAGGCACTGGTGATGATGTCAGACCAACATAATACATCAGGCAAGAAAGTATAAGTATCTGATCATTAACTTATGGAATTTTAAAAATCTGTGCTGACAGCATACTTTATCATGTCTGCCATGTCTGCCCAGGAATTGATGATACAAAAATGTTCAACTACTTACATATTTAAACATGTAATTTTTGAATTGTTTCTTGATAGAAAATGTTAACCATGAAGTTTGGGGGACACCTTGTGTGACTCAAGTGAGACAGACGATCTAACTATCTGATTGTTTCATTATTCAAGTCTGTCTTCTTCTACTCAAGACAGTATGAATATCTGATCATTAACTTATGGAATTATTAAAAATCAAATTCTGTGATGACAGCATACTTTATCATGTCCTGCCATGTCTATCCAGGGATTTATGATACAAAAAGTTCCACTACTTACATATGTAAAGATGTAATGTATTAAATTGTTTCATTATATAATCTATGAACCCCTGAAGTTTGGTGCCATCTTGTGTGAATCAAGTGTGACAGACGATCTAACTATCTGGTTATTTCATTCTTCAAATCTGTCTTTTTCTAGTCCAGGAAGAGTGGAGTCTGGACCCACCTTGGTGGTGTTAATTGTCTCTTGGGATTTCATTATTTATTTATTTAAATCCCAATGTTGATATCATTTTGTTAACTCTCTAGGGGTGAATTACTGAGAAATTATCTCATTATTCATTCACTTATTTTTTCAAGTCTATGATTAAAAACTCAATGACCTCTTCAGTTCTGAGCAATCTTGTAGATGTCATGTATAAAACACCATCCCACCTTGTTGAAATTTTATTCATTTAATTATGAAAATCTATCATTATGCATTCAGGGATCACTGTAGATTTGGGCCTCCTTATGGAAGTCAATCATGCCAGACCATCACATCATCTAATACACTTACTTATTGAACTGTAAAATAAGAAATGAAATAAAAATTCATCATTTATTTAATGTATTTGAAATAAAGATGATGTTATGGACCATATGTCCCTTTTGGAGTCAGATGTTGGGGGGCTTGATGATGTAACATCATCTCATTACTTGGATTATGTAGCTATTTAAATAGATCATTACATCAGCCATAGATTTACTACTTTGGTGCCATCTTGTCACTGTTATTATAAACACCCACTGATTCTCATTGTCAATTTATTCCAGGAAGAGGTCAGTCTGACTCCTCCATGTGAAATTTAAGTATGCACCACCATGTCATTATTCAATAATTTTTCAATATAATAATTGTTTAAATTGATGAAGATGTGGTCCTTCATGACTGAGGTCTTGTCATTCCTCCCTGCGAGTTAATCGTGGGCATTATTTACTTATCTAAGTATTACTCCCATGACAGTCACTGGAGTTTGGTTCCGTCTTAAGAAAGTTAAGTGCAGAAGTATCCAATGATTTACTGATTTGATTATATAAATAATGATGGCGCCAAATAATTATAGGTTGGGCTGCTGTGTGATTGACACAGCAGGAGATTGGTCCTAGAAGCAG